>NW_024582536.1:1225757-1227265 GCF_018398535.1 Haplochromis burtoni | reverse complement strand
TTTTTTTTAGTTACAGTCGAAGAGCCTAGCAAAATGCCTCTTCAGATAATTAAAGTAACCACACTTCAAAGTTAAACAGCAGCACACATCTGAAAAGATCTCAGCATTCCTATTCGTGAATATCCGCGCTTCTGTCGTGACAGTCTTAAAGTCAGCATAGGGCAATTTCAAAAAGCACCGTCAACAATGTGACTTCATTTGTAGTCCGTGTGGAGTGGTGCATTTTACCACAGCACTCGAACGCAGCAGCTGCTGTTTGGTTTCCATGGCAACGGTTGGCCACAGATAGGACGATGGTTTACAGTAAGTGAAAGAAATAGAGGCAAAAATACACCATTTGTTGTTTCAATGTTCATAACTGACAGTATAACCGATTTTGTGGCCTGTCCGTGAACTTTTGTTGTTTTAAAACCCGCTTTGAACCGGTTTGTGCCCGGTATGAACTCACGGGACGGTCATGGCGGTGAAATTCAAGTTAGCATGTTGTCAGAAAACGTATTTAGTATTTCCAGTGTTAGTCTGTGTTAGTAAAAACAGTTCAGTTCTCTGAATGATTCAAAATATATATTCATATGTCTGTCAGCAGTTCGAGTATTTGTATACCGTGATAGTTTGAAGACACTTAAAGGATACTAGAAATATATTTCAGAATGAAAGTGAGTTTTTTAATTATGTTCTGGGTTTCTCAAACATCACAGGTGTATGTTTACAGGGAACTAGAGCAGGTATCAAGATTGTAATACTGGGTTTAAAGTTGATTTGGTTGCAGCTTAAATGTGTTTTTTTTAACCCTGAAAGTTTCTGATGAATCTAAAAAAAAATTAGATTTTTTTTTTAAATGAAAAAGTCCCAAATTTCAGCCCACTCTTATGTACTCTAAGGGCCTGTCAATCATTAAATATCCATAACTCGAAGTTAAATCTTTGAATAAATTTATTATACAAAAATCAGTGGATTTTTCTTTCCAGATTTTATAGACCCAAACTCCTCTTTACTTTGCCTACATTGCTAAATTAAATCTAGTGTTATTTTATGGTGCTAAAAATAAGAAGTTTATTTATGTGGGACAGGATTGCTCTGAGTTTTCGTGTTTTAAAAAGTACTTTAAGTCACGTGACTTAACAGGCACGCTTTAACTCAACTTGAATTTATGAAAACAGAATTCTGTTTTTGTACATTTAAGCTTTGAACACTTTTTTGGCCATGAAAGTAAAGACATCCTAATTATTAAAAAAAACCTGACTATTTCAGGTCATCAGGATCCTGTTTTTAACCGACTTAAAACCATGTTTAACAACACACATGACTATTTAGTTTTAGTTTTCTAATTAGCATCTACTATAAATTAGTATTGATTGAATAATTTGTGATTAGAGATTGAGTGAAGCAGGTTAAACCAGCCTGCAGCATTGATTCCCCCCAACTCTATAGGTGTATTCATATTAATGTACAGAATTCACCTGCTTGCTGCTACTACTGCACATTCACCCAGTATATATATATAAAAA
>NW_024582536.1:1186287-1225129 GCF_018398535.1 Haplochromis burtoni | reverse complement strand
AGAACCTAGAACTCCTGCTGACCTGCTGAGAAGACGTTTTTATTAGAAACGGGTTCAGGTGAAGTTCAAAGGAAAATCTGTTTCAGTCACAGAGGATTTGATCCGCCGGCGCGCCGAGCACAATGAGTGTGAGATCTTCTCACTGGAGGAAGTTTCTCTGCATCAGCAGGCCATCGAGAGGATCGAACACCTCGACAGGTGGTGCAAGGAGCTGAGGATCCTCTACCTGCAGAACAACCTCATCCCGAGGATCGGTGAGACGGGCCTCAGTGTGGGTAGAACCCTTTGAAGAAAGAAATGACTGCATTTTAGTGTTGGCTTGGTCTATTTACTGAAATATCACCAGTTATTATGAAAGTGAGGTCTTGAGAACAGCTGTGGTATTTATGTTTGGGCCACTACTACTTGGGCTGAGTTTAGCTGACATCAGTCAGATGTTAGATGTGTTGTCACATCATCTTACCAAGGAAAACATTCACACAGATGCTTTTGTTCTCAAAAGTCATCAGCTGCCTCTACAGGAACTTTGTGATTTTGTGTTTTTGTTCGTTTAGAAAATGTTGGCCGACTGAAGAAGCTGGAGTACTTGAATCTGGCCTTGAACAACATTGAAGTCATTGAAAACCTTGAAGGTCAGTGCATAGCGTATGTACGGGCTTTAATTCAGCGCTTGTTTTTCTGCCTGTAAACATGTAAACATGTCGCCTTTCTGTTTCCACTTCCTGCTCATCAGGCTGTGAGAGCCTGCAGAAACTGGACCTGACGGTGAACTTCGTGGGCCGCCTGAGCAGCGTGGAGTCCCTGAGACACAACATCCACCTCCGAGAGCTGTTTCTGGTGGGGAATCCCTGCACGCAGTTCGAGGGCTACAGGCAGTTTGTGGTGGCTGCACTGCCTCAGCTCAAGGTAACGTCTGAGGTGGATCCTCATCTACATCCAGAGAGGTGGAGGCTGCGGTTATTTGTTTGGGTTTACTTATTTTTTACTTATGATTGAGGCAGCTGAGCTCCGTCTGGAAGATTCTGATGACAAAGTATTTGATGAAAAAGTGTCTGCAGGGATTCAGTTAGTCGGATGTTAAAAGGTCAGAGCTGAGAACACTTCAGTGAAAGCAACAGCCAGTGAAGCTCCAGGAGAAAAATGTGTGACAGTCGTTTAAAGACCACTGAAAGCAGTTTGGTCGTCAGGCTGTGAGCTTAAACCCTGATGGAGGTTCAGAGTTTGAGTCCCAGCTCTGGCTCTGTGTCCTCAGAGTCTGGACGGGACAGAAATCAGCCGGTCAGAACGGATCCGAGCCTCGCAGGGTCTGGAGGAGGCGAGGAGGCGCGTCGCTGAGCAGGAGCAGGAATACCTGAGGAGGAGAGCTGAGGAGAAAGAGGAGGCGAGGAGAAAGGAAGCAGGAGTTGAGGAGGAAAAGAAGGAGAGGAAACCAGGCTTTGACGGCCGCTGGTACACTGACATCAACAACACAGTGTGAGTGAGAAGATAAATCGTTACTCTTGTACAGAAAGTTTCTGAGATGCTGCCATTCCAAACTGCAGTGAGACAAGATTTCACTTTTTATTAACGTCCTTGTTAATACGCATGATTATGTTGAACAAATCTGCTCTCAAACAGCAGAATATTCAAGTAAGTGAAACTGCTAAAATCAGGAGGAAGAGGGAAAAAAGGGACAAATATGTTTGCTGTGTGGACTAGATTTGGCTTATGATGAGTCACTCTCATATCTGCTTTACACTTAGAGATTTGTTTTGGAAGTAAAATATGTGAAAGTGAAATCCAGAAAACGTGATTTCAAGGAAGCTGTTGCTGATTTTTGAGGCTCAGACTGCAAACACTGTGATAACATCTTAAATTTTTTCTAAAACTATAAGGAGTCAAGATCCAGGACCTTTACTGTCAGTGTGCAGCCACAGCAAAATTACTCTTATGGAATCTTCACATGATTCATAGCAACACTTACAGGTCACCCTGATGAGTTCAGGCGAAGAGTCTTTAAACTGTCTTTACAAACTCAGTGATGACCTAAGACCTTCTGCTTTCAGCAGTCCAGAGTCAGAGAAGAATAAGGAGAACCAGGAGTTGAACGAGAACCCAAAGAACCCGGAGGAGGATGAGGAGCAAAGGGAGCACGAGTTCTGGCACACACCGTGCAGCTTCACCCCCGAATCTCGTCTGGAGGCTCACCGGCACCTGGAGGAGAAGAGGCGGGCCAAGGAGAAGTAAGTGCCGTGAGATCTGAGCACCACACCGACTTATTTACTCAACTGTTGTAATGAACTCACTGGTTAATCAGGCTGTATGAAATAATGAGGTCAGTAAGGCCCAGACAACAAATATGTGCCTTGTACAGGAGACATAAAAGAAAGCTAACAGGCTGTTTCAAAGTGTCAGCTACAAACTTCTGGGGGGGGGGTGCATGGAAGAAAAAAACACTCTAAATTTATCTTCATTAATCAAAAACATTAAAAACAGTTACTTGTGTGACGTAAAACACATGCTCATTTTCATATGGTGTTTTTTTGGATGCAATTCACTAGTTCAGCCACCAGATGTCTCTATAATCACACCTGAAAACTCCACAGCAGCCGATCCCGAATGGTGGGATTTCTGTGCCGGTCAGAGATAAATTAGAGGCGTGGCTTATATTTAGAGGTGTGGCCCCTGTGTTTGACAGGTATGCTTGTGTGCACTTTTTGTAATTACCCTCATGCGCACATTTTAACTGAAACTTTCACCATTAGGGGGCAGCACTTTGCTTTGTGTTGTGTGCCACTGTTTTTAACTCTTCTTTTTTAGCCGTTCTTCAAGACATTTTCTTTTTCATGTTACTCTGTTAGAAAAGAGTGTGCTATTAATGACTTTCCTCTTTAAATAAAGGTTATACTGACTCGCTGCACCACCTTGTGGTACAAAGTAATACTATAAAACAAGTACAGCCTGGCCTTAGTTCAGCTTCAGGCAATCTCTCTTCAGCACAATACAGAAATGCTTTGAACAAAAGTCATAGCTGTTGTTTCTTCATATTCTTTTGAAGCTTTTAAATATTAAATTAATCACAGAAGTTTCACAATAAAGATATTTAATGTGATTATTGAGTTTCCTGTGCAGTTAATGGTGCTAACAGACCATCATCCATGTCGTGAATGAAATTCTAGTATTCTGTCAGGAGTGTGTGATGCACCTGTGCAGGCTGTAGACGCAGCTGGTTGTTCAAGCTGATAATTTAGCTGTTCCAACCTCGTGTCCAAATATCATCACTTCCAGCTAAAAAACGCTAATGTAGACGCTTCAAGATGGGTGATGCCACGATGGCTGACGGGCAGGATGAGTCTGCGGTCCAGCTCGGACTGTCAGGTTAATGAGGAGCTCTCAGACGAACAAAGTGTTCTGTACCCGAGGCGAGGCGGTGGCGTCAGAGAGACGAGCGGGTTCAGGCGGTCAGGGAGGATTTTGTTCTGTTGTGTTTGTGACGAATGACTCGGCCAGTGAGCTCGAAGGTGCCAATAATCCTGAGTGATTTACATCCAGGTGTCAGAGCGGGACTGACTGATGAGACTCAGTGGCGACTGTTTACTGAAATCTGTCTAAAAATACCGACCCTGAAGCCCCGAAGCCTAAATATACAACAAACAGGCGTTAGAGGAACAATATTCTAACTAAAGAAGAGTTTGTACAGTCTGCAGTGTCACAGCTTCTGATCTGTGCTGCTGCACATTTAAAACTGCAGCTGGAGGAAGAATGAACAAAGAAGAAAAAAGCCTGAATTCAAACACGAAGACGCTTTAACATCTTTAAAACACATAACAGCAAAGTGTGCAGTGGAGTTAATAAAGAGAAACAGGAGACGATGGAAGCTGCACTGTCACTGAACTGTTAGCATGTTAGTGAAATTAGCAGGTTTATATTACAGGTTATGTGTAATGTTGCTGACTTTAATGAACACTGATGGATTATATACTTTTTTTTAATTCAAGCTTTTGGGCCTCTGAACGTCTAGTTTAAATAAACTCTTTGAGTTAAAGCTGAAAGTCTGCACTTCAGTCTTATCCTGAAGAGGAAACAACATAAAAAACGCCTGTCCAGATATTTATGGACCTAACTGCATAAATGTAAATGTTTGATGTCATTTACAAACGATAAGGAGCATTTAGAGTCTAAAATGTCCAGATTTTCCAGTAAATTATTAAGTTTTAGGGATTCATATGTTCTGTATGTAAAGCATGGACTGTGTGTTTACACTGTATACTCGGTCTGTGAAGGTCAAACTGCCCAGCTGCCGCCGCACACTCTGCAGACTAATGACTCACACTAAAGACATAACTGGGGCATTTTGAGGTGTTTCAGGGCAGATTTGCTGACGTGTTCGTGGTTTTGATGTTGTGGATGTTGTTGATGTCAGACGGCTGTAGAGCGTGAGCCGGTGGTTCGTCACATCAGTCGTGTGGGTGAAATGACGGCGGTTTGAGTCCCGTCAGTTTCAGAGCTGACAGCACAGAAAAATTAACTGTGTGAATACTGAGCTTCCTTTTGGTCTGCTTTAAATTCCTGTTTATAGATTTTATGCTTTATATGATATAATATATTATATATATATATGTGTGAACATGGACCAGAGGTACGGTGGCCCCGAAAGGTCAAATGTACTAGAACTTAAGAAAACACCAGCAAACAGAAAAATACTTCAAAAGCAGACAAAACACAAACGAAATAGGAAAAAACAACGGAGATTAAAAACAAACAAACAAACAAAATCCCAGCTGTGGAAGTGACGATGAAAAACATGAAGGATGGAGACATTGACGATTCATCAGTGTAAAGTAAGAAGAAGCTGCAAGGTTGTGTGTGTTTCAATCACATGATTCATTTACTATTAGCTGTTTACTGTTAGCCTGTCGCTCCTGCAGCCGGTCCGACACGTTTTTGTCTCCCCAAAAACACTTCTGCTGTGTTTTGTGTGATTTTGCAGCATTTTAGTATTTGATGGTGTTTTTTTAAGTTGCAATGGATTTGACCTCTCAGGGCCACCGTACAGAAGCCACACGTTTTAAACACACTCCGGACAAATTAAAGTTACAGCTCTCTCTGTTTGCTGTTAGGTGAAGGCTTCAGACTAACTGCTGATAAAATGGCAGAGGCGTGCTTGTAAAAGGACTTTGATTTCAGGCACCTGAGTTAATCTGATGAGCTGTGATTAGCTGATTATACACGAACTCTCTTTAAAATATCGCTGCTGACTGTTTCCTTTGCAGTGGCCCTACTCGTCCAAGCCACTCGTGTCTTCTGCTTGTACACCAATCAGATTACAGCGCTGGTCTGTCATGAGTCTAATTATTTTGCTGTAATTAGTGCTCACCTGTAAGGTGACCCTCTTACCAGGGTGTTAATTGAGTATGTGTAGTGTGTTAAACATCTGCTTCTCAAAGTGTTTCTGTCTTACACACACACACACACACACACACACACACACACGCACACACACACACACACACACACACACACACACACACAGATATCAGCCTGCAGCTGTGAGGTTTCCCTCACTGAGAGCAGCCCAGTCAGAGTGCAGAGGCTCAGAAATGCTGATTATTTCAGTTTACAGTGAACGCTCCTCTGTGGGAGAAAAATGGTGCAGATTAGCTGGAAAATCACAGATTTTTGTAACCATGTGTGTGGTTTGTGTTGCACTTTTTACGACTTTATTACAGCTTTGTGAGTTTTTTGCAGCCAGGTTGATGTCTTCCATGTGAGAGACCGGTGGCAGTGACAGTCTGCTAGCACCAAAGCAGTAGGACGGAGGTTTTCAGTGTAGCATCGCGTTCCACTTTGTGACTAATTTTACTTTCCGGACTGCCAGCAACCTTCAGCAACCACTCTCAGCAAATACACATCAGTTTGTAGACTGGAGGTTGCCAGCTGGTCTCCACGCCTGTCTCCCTGTGAAGACCCTGGACGGGACTAATATGTGCTGGAGAGCTTGTGTCTCAACTGGATTGGGAACAGGATTTTTGTCATCCTGGAAGAATCAGAGGAGGTGGCTGAGGAGAGTAAAATCTGTCCATGTCTGAATAGAGATAAGCAGAATAAAATGGATGAATTGATGGTAATAAACACTTGGATCTGTGTGATGTCACTGAGAGCGGATATCCCTAATATGGTAATCAGAGGCACACAGCTCCGCCTACTTTTAGTTTGTGTCTTCTTTTAAGGATATAGACACTTTAATGAGGTTTTCATTCAGTGCCTCTGTGTTTAAAAAGATTGTCCTGACTGTCTGTCCTCTGTGGAGCTTTTACCTTCCTCAGGTCATTGCAGTGTCCTTGAGTGAAGGTTGAATTCCTCCCTTTTCCTTCCTGTTTGCAGTCATTTGAAGATCCTCGTGGTTTGAGGAATATAATTTTCATTCTCGCTCTTCTTTGTTTCCATGATTCGGTCTTGTGGAGGCAGAACTGTAGCTGTGATTAGAGACCATCCAGAGAAACTTGACATGTAATAGACGTGCAGAATAATAAACACACAAAGCCTGCTCCTCTGGGGTCGCCCCGAGCTTCCAGTTCACAGGGTGATGAATCCCGCTGCAGGCTCTGAATATTAAATCACCACCTCTGGTCACCAGGAAAACATTCAGCGTCTCTTAGAGGACAGAAGGCCAAAAAGCTCCAGTGATTCTATTTGTCCACCTGTTCATTACAGTTAAAATGCACGTAAACATGTTTGTCACGTGGTCATTCCTCCAACTTTGTTCTCTTCGTTTACTTTGAAGTGAGGATGTGAAAAAATGCAGATGTTACAATGACAGTGTGTCTTTTTTATTCTTTGGAGTGTTTCAGAGATATAAGTCAGGATTACTGCCAATAAAATAACTCTTCCAGCCAGCATCATCAGCAGGATTTAAATTCATAGTATGCTCGTTACCCCCGAGATCTTCAGCCTCGTAAAGAGATGAAGGAGCTCAGCGCTGGCCTTAGATCTGTGCAGATGTCGCTATGACAGCCTCCATGGTTCAAGTTAGCAGAGCCTTTTAATCTTTACATCACTGTGCTTGTTTTTATAAAGCCTTAAAGATGAAAAGTACTTTTTGTTTTCTAATTTCTGAGCTATTTAATCACTAAATAAGATGCAAAATAAGCCCTGATGCAGCACCTCATGTAATCTGAGAAACAGACAGGCTCTGTGGATTCTTGTCAACATAAAATAAAAGCTTTTCTATCCAGTGAGAGAAACTGTGAGGTCTTACTGGATAACTAAGTTCCAGTTTTTTTTGAAAATCTTGTCAATAATTTCCTCTGTGATCTTAAACAAAGAGCTGGGTGTCGTTTCCAGGCGGCACAGAAACATCAGACTTTGTGTTTCAGTAAAACTTGTTGAGTTCTGCCGTCGTGGCTCCTGTGACGTAAACAGAGAGTATATCTCAGGATAAAACGAGGTTTCACAGCACTGAGGCTGGTCCAGGATCAGTGGATGCTGTAATAAATTGGCTGTTTGCACAGCGAGGCCTGACACATCTGCTTTACTTGGTCATTTTTCCGCTTTAGGCAAAGGTTTAAAAAAAAACCTTTCTATCCACCGTCCGCTCGTCTCGCTGACCTGTGGACGCAGCGCTGACTCACAGCGTTTAGCTTTCATAACACCTCGAGCCACAGAGTCACAAACAGCTGAGCTGTGTATGACGAACACTGTGGAAGTGTCCCGCTGCTTAATCTCTGCCCACAGGAAACGCTTCACATCAGCCCAGAGGTGTTTCAGCGTGTCGGGCTTCTCTCACATCCTCTCCTCTTCATTTGTTATGTGAGATGTTAAATCTGCACAGTCTCGAAATGTATGCCGATAAATGTAATCCAGCCTCAGTCGTTTGCTGAGGATGGTTGGATTTAGAAGATGTGAGGTTACACCTGTGGATAATCCTGGTGTGATACAGGTGATAGTCCACCTACTTATCCACATTACAGCAGCATCCCTGGCCAGCGCGCTGTCCAAGCAGAAAATCAGGTTGACACGGCGTTGCCGTTTTTACCGCCTCCTCACGCACGGCTGTCAGAGCGCGCTGACTTCATGCGTGCAGTCGGGCCGTCACCGGATTGTCAGGAAAGATGAATTTCCTGGTCCTGAGGTGGATTCTGCGATAAGGTCAGCCGGGAGACGGGCCCATGTTAAATGGCTGCTCTGTTCGTCTGAGAGGAGGGAAAACACCACACAGAGATGTTGCCTGGCTGGTGTTTATCCATGACAGTATAGACAGCCCTAAGTTTGTTACTGACCCTCTTTTAGCCTCTTTCATCTCCTCCAACTCTACAGGGAACTAACGAGACCACTAAATGCACCAGTGCGCCTGTTTTCTGCTACAAGCAGTTTACTGTCAGAGTCTTTTCTACCTGATGCAGGTAAAATGACGACTTTGGAGCAGTTAAAGTGAACCAAAACAGTGATGCTGAAACCAGATATCTAAGATCACTGTTGTCTTTTGTTTACAGAGTAAAGCAGTAGAGTAACAACACTGCGTTTAGTTTGCTCCAAATAAGAAAACACAAACACCTAAACGTCCATTTTACAGTTCAAACCTCAAACTGGAAAAGCTGCACAGAGCACATCCAACCATCCGTCCATCTTTTTCCACTTCCAATGAATTTGAATTCAATTCAGTTTTATTCATATGTTGATAAATGACAACAGTCACCTCAGGTGCTTTATATTCTAAGGAGCGACCCAACAATTTAAAGTTACCTTAAAATATTGATCTGTTTTAGTGCTGGTGTCTTCTTGGTGTCGAGCTGTATTTGAGCTGTTGTGTAATCGTGGTCTGTGGCTCTCACAGCTCCTCTATGATGGATGACTTTGCCCGTGTGCTGTGTGTCACTGTAACAGCAGCAAACAGATGTTGGGTTCAGAGGTGCTGCAGCACCTTACTGTCCTCCGCGTGGGGAATGCAGCTGTGAATCCGGCATGGATTTGGACTTCTCTGCGGGCCGCACGGCTAACTGAGCGCTGTCTGAACAGATCGCCCTCAGCTCTGGAACTGTCACCTCTGACGTCCCCATTACTCTGCTCTTTGACAGATGCACCCTTAAAAAGATAGAAGTTATGGGTTTACAGCTCAGGCAGCCACACTGGGACCTTGACGAGTCGACAGTATGTGGCATCGAGGGAAAAGCTGCTGTTTGAACGGAAAGTGATGGAGATGCTCATTCTGTTTGGATAATTTCTGTCAGCCTCACCTCAGACTAACACCACCACATCCAGGAAGTGACTGAAATATGAAGGAAGCAGTCATAATTTTGGACTCCAGTGGAAGTCAGAGTCCCGCGTCATTAAACCCCGACTGATGCTGAAGGAAAGCCCAACATGAAGCTCTTAGAGTCTAAAATCATCACTTTCACGCTCACTTTGAACCATTAAGGGAGCCCTCGGTCCTGAGTGGAAGCAGTGTGTGCACCTGAAACAATCAGATGGGCCAAATCAGTAAAACTGTCTAATCAGCTATAAAAACAAACCGAGAAGATAAAGCGTCCATTTATAAACCTAACAGTTAGAGCACTGTCACAGAGGCAGCATTCACCCTCTCTCTGTATATTCACACATTTCAGAGACCTGCTAAGCACTTCCAGGAACTCTCTGAAGTCTGCGTGACCCATGTGACGACCTCGCCTTCTGAACCCCGCTGATTCGACTCTTATAATTCGAGGGCCGTCACACAGATGACCACGAGGCTTCTCCACAGCTTCACTTAGACTCATTATCGCTCGCTCCAGCCAACCACTCCAATAAAAACCACGACCTGACATCCTCCGGTTCAGCACATCGAAGCCTCCTCAAGCACGCCGTCGCCCCCTCTCCTGCTTCCCTCCCTCTCCTTGGCTGATGTACGGCTGCGGAGGTCGCGGCGGCCGACCCTCTGCAGAGCGCTAAACACTCACCCACCTGGACTGCTGACAGGTTCATCTGCTGCTCGGTGGGCCTAATAGACAGGCTGATATGAGGTGTGTGTTTCCCCGTCAGCGCTCGTGTCGCCGTCTGCTTCTCGCAGCTAATTGAGCGACCGGTTGTGCGGCAGATGGTGATGAGAGCACACCGAAGCGACTTTTCTCAGTCTTTAGTTTTTCCACATCAATAATAATAATAATAATAATAATAATAATAATAAAAAACTAATAATAATAATAATAATAAACTAATAATTTTAGCTTACAGCTACTGTTAAGCTACACTTAGCAAACGGTTTTACTGCTAGCAAAACATTTAGCTGATAATTTCCAGTTTTTTATGTTTAATGGTTTTAGCTAGCTGTTTAAGTGTTCAGCTGTTTCATTTCTTTATCCGTATTTTTAACTGGCAAATTCAACTTATGCGCTTTTTCACAATCTTATGTAGTTATTTAAAATTTTTATACTTCATGTTTAGCCGCTAATTTAATTTCTTTTTTCATATTTTTAACTTCCATAATAATTTCCACTTTTGTTTATAATTTTGATGAGCTATTTCCGATGTTAATCTGATATTTCTGTATGAAGCTAAAAGTTTTGTTTCAGTTTTCAGGACAAGTGAAGAGAATAATTTGTTAGCAAGCACCTTTTTTTTAAATTTCACACTTTTAGAGCTTTTATATCATACCTGTTTGAACCGTTCATTCTTTTGCCCTTTTATATTGCAGCTACCACTTTTTGGCTCACGCCTCTTCAGGCTCACTCAGATTAATCGGTAGTTTCTTTTTTGTTGTTGTTGTTTTTCAGATTATTCCACATAATCTTGCTTGGTGTTGAACCTGCAGGGGTTTTTCGCCCTGTGTTAGGCAGGTTAAACTACGTTCATACTGACTTCATGACTTTCAGCCTTCGAGGTGCCTGCACTGCTGTGTTTCCAGGCTTCAGCCTACACAAACATACTCCATTACACATTATATTTCTTTTTCTAAGGATGCTCCTGGAGGGGAGGGCAATCTTTGATCTCCAAGGTACTATGACTCCAGGTGCTGTCACCTGTAAGTCCACTGTTTAAACACCCTGACTTCATTTGTGATCTGCTCACACTGCGCTGTTTTTCTGCAGGGGGAAGGAGAAGAAGCCGAAGGCCCCGAGGACGCTGATCACTGCTGACGGACGAGTCTTGAATATCAATGAGCCCAAGTACGAAACGAGAAACAGAAGCAGGTTTTCCATCCTCACTGTGATGGCATGTTTGTTGCAGCAATACATGACAACTTGCTGCATAGATGATTGGGATCAGATCTTTAAGTATAACATTTTAAAGCCCTGACTGATCAACAGGTTCAATTTGTATTTTGGAAACAATTATAAAGGAAAGCTGCAGGTCCACAGTTTCTATCACAGTTCTTCTTCATATCTGTCATGTTTTTACTTTGGCTCAGTGAGGCAGGTGAAAACTTATCAGGTGCTTTTTCTGGTCCACTTGCTGTCGTCCTGTTGGGGAAAAACCTGAACGCTTGCAGGCAACCCTGCTCCTCCTCCGTTATCCAAACGGTTTATATCATGAGCAAGGCCACAGGGGTCGAGGCCTTAAAGCGCACCTGATTTCATTGGTAATCTGAGCTTAGGACACGCTCGGGTCAGGAATATATGCTTTATGTGATATATCACCTTACTGCAGCGGGGCGACAGCACGCCGTGCTTCACTGCAGCCTGTCTCGTAGCAGCCAGCTCAGTAAAGATGCACACGAGTGGCCGGGAACGTCACATGCTGCAGAAACAAGTTTAAGCCATAAAATAATGTGGGTTTGACCAACCTCACCGTCAGGGTCGTCTCACAACATCCAACTTTAGAGCAAAAAGAAACACATATACAGCCTCCTGCAAAAAAAAAACAACAGTTTGGGTCTCCACAGCTAATTTTCTCCTTTTTAAGCCTGCATGGTTTTAACTAAATACCCTGTTTGGATTTTAAGTTGATGTCTGTATCGCAGCTAGAATCACAGGACTGGAAGGCACCAACAGGAAGTCTACTGATCGGACTTTATCTTCAGTCATCTGTCACTTATGGCTCCAAAAATGAACATCGTGGTGACAAAAACTCTGTCTTTGAGCTTTCATAATAATTTGTCCATCTATTATATACAGTCTGTGGAGGCACGGTGTAGATAGCAGTGTTTACATTAAGAAGCAGTGTCATGTGTCCTGGTTTGAACATCTGGTTTGTTGCTCTCTGTGTTGTTAACAGGCTGGATTTCTGTCTAACAGAAGATGAAGAAAACAACACGATTATCTTGGACCTGGAAGTTTACAGGTAGGAGCACAAACTCTCTGCAGCTTCATTTATCAAAGTTAAAAACTAATCATGTCTTAAATGGGGGTTCAAATGGACTGAGCGAACAGACCTGTTTTATCAGTCCATATTTAATGGTGAGACACAGAGTTACTCTCAGTTTTGTCAAATAATATTGAACCTTAGATATCGATAAAGGAAAAAGCTGTACCTCGTTTTATTTTAAAATGTAACTTCTTGCTTTAAATGAGATCTGTGTCTAGTCATGGTTTGTCTACGTGTGTGTTGTGTAGCTGGTTTCTGTCTAATGTGGTGGCTGTTTGCACCAAATCCGGTTTACCGCAGCCACATCGAGTCAAATTGATTTAAACTGTGGTCGGAGCTCAGGTTGGGAAACCCATCACGGTGCTTCTTTCACAGAGGCGGGCTTTTAGATGTCCGACCAAAACTCTCCACCCGATCAGCTGATCAGCGTCTGTACCTGTCTGTGTTTATAATGACTGACCTTCCTCTTCGCACAGACACATGGACACCTCTTTGATCGATGTGGACGTTCAGCTGTCGTACGCCAGAGTCAGCATCAAGGGAAAGGTGCGCTGTAAAGCTTTTATTTTTATACTCAGATTAACTGGTGACCTTTCAGATTAGGTGATGCCTAATTTGAAGTTTAGCCTGTGCGTAGTTTTGGTTGCACACTCTGAACTTTACAACAAATCCATTAATTTGGGGCTTTTTCCATCTTAAAGGGCAGCAGCAGCCACTTAGAGTCAGTCATTAAGTCTTTGTCAGCTTGTTAAGTTTGTTGTTCAGACCCTCACTCACCACCGTTTCCATCATGCAGATATTCACAGTCACAGTTACGCTCACCTTACTCGTACCTGATTGGACACTTTTTCCCGTCAGAGCTGTCTCAATACTTCGTGGCGTAGATTCGTCAAAGAGCTGGAAACATTCCTCAAACATTTTGGTTCATTTTTTTATGACAGCATCACAAAGTTTCTCCAGATTTGTCAGCTGCACATCCTTAAAGTGAATGTCTCGTTCCACCACAGCCCTACACTGCTCTGCTGGGCTGAGACGTGGTGACTGTGGAGGCCATGTGACTACTGTGAGACAGTCAAAGAGAGATGCTTTCAGCTTGAGCATAAAAATAGCCCCCACCTCATGACACCAGCAGCAGCCTGAGCCTTTCATACGAGGCAGGTTGGAGCTTTGCTTTCATGCTGTTGGCACCAAAAATCGAGATTCATCACATTCAGAAATGCATAAGAAAATGATTCAGTGCAGTGAAAACGTTTCACAGCCAACTCAGTACAATGTGAAATTTTTACCTGGACGAGTGTAAGAGAATTTTAGCTGTCCAAATTCTGCTGTGCATCTTAAAACCAAAGAAAAGTGAATAATAATAGTAAATATTCAGAAGCAGCTCTTTGTGCACAGTTCTTGGTCGGTGCCTCTTAGATTGGTCGTTTTTTCCCATGTTTGTCATCATATTTAATGTTCATGTCTCTGTGTTTTTGTGTCTTGGTCACTTCCTGTTTGAAGGTTAGATTCTGACGTGACTTCCTGTCTTTGTCTTTGCTCCTACACCTGCTGCTGTTTTCACCTCGCTCTTCAGTCAGACCTCTGAGTCTTTGTCTTTGCTTTCCTCTGGTTGTTCACTTTTGTTTGTTATCGGCTCGTGTCCTCAGAGCTCCAGACTCCACTTTCATTCTCCTCTCATTCACACTGGAAGCAGGCCAGTTTAACCACAGACTGCTGCTGTCAGCCAGTGAAGGTCCTTGTGCTCAAGGGCACTGCGACAGTAGTTCTTGATGAAGATTTTCCTAAATGTATTTCCATGTTGCTCTGG
Organism: Haplochromis burtoni; assembly: GCF_018398535.1. Classification (NCBI taxonomy): domain Eukaryota; kingdom Metazoa; phylum Chordata; class Actinopteri; order Cichliformes; family Cichlidae; genus Haplochromis; species Haplochromis burtoni. The sequence continues at coordinate 1,211,067 of NW_024582536.1, read as the reverse complement.
GATTCAAACCTGTGAATTTTGAAGGCTCTAGGAGCGCAAACAGGAACAAATCAGCAAATCTTTTCCCGTGTTGCTGAGTTGAGGTAACTGTGCACATGTTACTTGCAGTTTGAGGTATTTGTACTTACTGCAGATATCTGTTGGCCTCTAAAGTTTACAGGAAGCACTTACCAAGCAGTATGTCCTGCATAGTGCAGCTCTGATTTCTCACAGTGAGGAGTTCAGAGACTGCAGGCAGCAGCAGACTCGCTGCAGGCCGACACCAAACTGGAGCAGCTCCCCTTTCAGCAGCACCCCAAAGCCAGAGAAGGTCTGAGATGAATGCACATATTTCTGTCTGCAAACAGAAACTGAGAACTAAAGTTTTCAAATTCATTCACTGATGAAAAATATGATTAATTTTGAGAAGTTGGTGCTTCTAAAATCTGTGTGTATGTTTACAGTAGCTTCATATTTTGACATTGAGGTGACTGGCAGAGGTAGCATAAGTGTAAGTGTGCAACATGTTTTTACTAAATCAGAGTAACACAGCTATTTACATTAAAAATCTACAATGTTTTTAAGGTTAAGTGTTTTTAAGTGTCTTTGCAGAACGTGTGGGCCCAAGCACATAGTTTACATACAGAGCTTTAAGGTTGGTAATAAATCTCAGTGCTTCACGACAGACCCAGCATATGAAAGCATTGAAGATGCACATGTATAAATAACATGTTCATAATCCATCACTGCCATGAAAGTGCAAGAAAGAAGTTTCGTTTTCATCTCAAAGGACAGACCGACTTTCATTTACCAGTTGAATGTAACCTGAAGAAGAGGGTCATCGGTATTAATTCCTAAATACAAAGAGAGTTCTGAAAAAGTTGGAATGTAAATAAAAACAAACTTCAATAATATCCAGGATTGTTTATATATGTAAAAATATATAACATACATCAAATATAGCAGTGGTCCTGGAACCGAACCCTGTGGCACACCTTTAGTTATATTAAGCATGCTAATGTAAAACAAACAAAGGAAGAAGAATAAAACCAGGAAGACAAATGTTAAAAAAAACAGGTAGCATGTAAGAACTGTAAAGGTGTGTGGCCCATGTCATCATGTAACGCATGGTGCAGTGAGGAGCTCACCCAGCTGCTATAAAGTAGTAAAAGTGAGACTTCTGACCAAACCTCCTCGAGCTCTTCTCTTTTTCTCCTACAATCTCAGTTTTCCGCTGTGTTTTGAAACACTGCCTGTTAATGCAGAGATCTGTCTGCAGTGTGGAGGATGTACGGACGACTGACTGCTGTGATGTTGCTTGTTGGGAGCAGCGGGAACGTGTGATAGATGGAGGAGCAGATTTACAGAACATAACAGGCCTCCAGAATCTGCTGAATCATCAAACCTATGTGACGTCGGTATTTTTGGAAAGAGTTTTAATATGCCTACTATGAATTCATTTCCCAGATGGAAACTGTTTTTTTTTTCTCTGTAAAAATGGCAGCTGTCCAGAACAAATGCACCACAAATGTGCTCTGTTCAAGCACACACCTTTACGATCAGTAATCAGTCGAGTCTCCTGCAGCAGAAGTGGAGCCGCTGCAGCCCTGCTGGAGGTTTCCTGCAGTCTGACAGGTTTATTGTGACAGGAGCCTCCGTCCTGCGCATCCACAGCATTTTCTCCCACGTCTTCCAAAGCTGCTAATTTATTTATGTTTTTAGGAATTGATTTCTGAGGAAAACAGTTACTGCATATGTATTCAGTCATATGAACAACAGCACCTGACATATTTAGGTGTGTCATTTATTTAACAACTAAAAAATGCAGAAGCCATGTGTGAAAAACCGATTCCATCCCGTGAAACTTGTCGAACCACTTTCAGTGCAATAACCTGCAGTAATCATCACTGCATCAGTCTCTCACATCGTTGTGGAGAAATCTTAGCCCACCTTTTTTACAGCAGTTGTTCAGTTCATTGAGATTTGAGTGAATTCATTTATGCACAGCTCAGGTTGAGGTCTGGACTTTGACTGGGTCATTGCAACACTCTGATTCTTTTCTTTGTAGACTTGCTGCTGTGCTTGTGATCATGGCCTGATGCATGACTCACTTTGAGCCAAGCTTCATATTTGACTCTTTAATACTTTGGCATACAGAGGAGTTCATGGTTAACTCTGACTGCGAGGTGCTCGAGTCATCAGCCTCCTCCACCATGCCGACAGTCTGTCCTGATAACTGTTTGGTTTCCAAACATCTCCACTTTGTCTCGTCTCTAATCTGTGCTGCCATGTTGTTTTTAAAGAGAAGAGGCTTTCTCCCTGTAACCCTCCAAACAAGCTAAACTTGTTCAGTCTTTTTCTAATTGTACTGCCATGAACTCTTAAGATGCTAACATGCAGAGTTCTCGGGTTTCTGCTTTTTCTCCGAGCACTGCACGCTCTAACCTTGATAGTAGTTTATTCCAGTTCTGTTTATTCCAGCAATCCTTTCCTGTGAAAGTAGTAAAGATGTACGTTAGTGAGCTGACCATGAACACCTCAATGACCTGAACCAATATTGTAAAAAAGGGCCAAGACTCCTCCACAGTGACGTGAGCACTGATCACATCACTGTCAGTACTGAAAAAGAGAAGTTAGTCATTCCTGCTGCAGGTGCGGTGGACTCAGTGTTTCTCACGGCTGCAGAGAGTCCTGTGAAGACTTTTCTCACGTCTTCAGAGAAGACTGTATACAACTGCAGCCGTCGTTTTCAGCCCCAGATGTTGCTGCTTTGCATTGACTTCTGCTGCTTTAAGCCTGGTTAAACAGCTGTTTCACCACACGATGAACTTTTTCCCCTCATGAATTCGGAGCCCTGCAGCTTCTGAGTTCTTCTTCTCGCTGCCAGACTCCTGAATGTCATGGCCGCACTTCAAGCTGTTACATTGTTTATGGATGGCTGTTGTGTGCCAGAGGTCGTCCTGATTGGATGGGCGGGGTGATTTACGCAGTGATACATCAGTCCGGGCTTTCAAAATTCCTTTTTAATACGAAGTCGTTGAGAAGAGCGGGGAGAATTGACTGGAGGAGCCATCTGTGAGGAGTGTATATCACATCAGACACGTCTCACACTCTGCAGCTGAAGAGTTTTCCTCCTTAGTGTGGCTTTCCTCACATTCCCCCTCATAATCAAATTGAATTAAATGAAAAAATGAAAAAGTCCAATTTTATGCCCGATTTGTCGTCCCACATGCTTGATTCTGGTTTCCATAGGCTTCCTCTCCAGTGATTGATCGCCGCCGTTCTGTTTTGGAGCTATTCTGGTCACTCTCTCTCGAGTCCTTTCTGGAAAGCGTACCTATAAAAAGACCCGCTAATGATTAAAGTCATTTGACACACTGGGATGGCGTCGGTGCCAGATCAGCGCATTAATCTTACTAATTAAAGTTGTGAATAATTTACTCTGCAGATATTTCAGGTGGTTCTGCCGGCCGAAGTGAAGCCCGACAGCTCGACGGCTCAGAGGTCCCAAACCACCGGACACCTCCTCCTGACAATGCCCAGGGTACGTACAGGTACACGTCACACCTGAGCCAGGTACGGGACGCTGCAGCAGGAAGAGGTTAAAAGGCTGCTGCAAAACTTCACAGAGACCTTTTGCTTCTTTGGGATGTTTTCTGAAAGGTTGGGACGCTTTGTAAAAAGTCAGATTACAGTGATTTATCCTGTTACAGTTTGAGCGCTGATGATTGACTGTGTGTGGACCTACGACTGTTCCCTGTTCTTTTTTCACTTGTTCCTCTGAAGATCAGTCGTATTAAACTCAGAGTTTTAATAAAGAAACTCTTTACTGCGTCTATAACAAGAAAAACAGGTGCTGATGCTGCAGCATCGCAGCAGCTGCTGCTATTAATCCTCCATATGGCTGTTAAATCCTGCAGCAGAGCGCCTGTAAAGAGTTCAGAAACCAAAGACTGAAAGCTGTTTGTGTCGTCTTTTTCTTCTTTTTCAGGCTGAAGGTGAAATCAAAGTGACGAAGACCGTCCCACGTCCACCCAGAGTGCGTCAGAACAGACGCAGCGGCGGCTTATCGGAGGATGATCAAAGGTAGCTTCAGTGCACAGAGCTCATGATCACACATCCACACACTGTTGGACAGGAAGGAAACAAATATTAACCTCCAGTTTCTTTTTAATAATCTTTATGATGAGCTAAGAAAGCAAATGCAAGGATGGAATAAAACATTAGAGATAAAGAGACGTAACTTTAAGCACCGCGACAGATGAAAACAGAAATTCAACCTTTAATCTTTGGTGTAAAGTGCAGCGCACATCAGCGTTTCACAAACTGAGGCCACGCTGGGGCGAAGTACTTCTGTGAAGGTAAGTTAGTATTTTTAGAGCACGTTTGAAAAACACCTTTAAGAACCAAAGTACGTCAAACGGCTCAACATGAAGGGCAACAAGAGACGAATACAAGTACTGAACATCTGCACGGTGGTGTCTGCAGGCTCATGTTTACACGTGACTTTATTAAACATCAAGTAAAAGAAGAGATTTACCAAACCGCTCCTCCAAAATAAAACATGTTTATCATCGGTGAAAGGTCTGGACTGTGCTGTTATAATAACTGCAGGATGCCTTTTAGCTTCCTAATAGAAATAAAAACATTATTGCCTTAGTTTTGCTGTGTGACTGTCCAAAGATTTAGATCACCATTAAACCAGATGCTAAAGATTCTCAGCAGCCGACTCAGTTTGCGAGTGTCAGAGGGTCTAATAGGCAGGTTTATCTGTCTGTCATCAGCATAGAAATGAATCACAGCTGACAGAAAGGCAGAGGTCAGTCTGCACATACGTTACATGTAACGTATGTGCAGACTGACCTCCTTTTGTCCTGTCTTTCTTCCTTCACCCCAAACGGTGGTCAGCCCTTCCAGAGCCTGGTTCTGCAAGTTGTTTCTTCCTGTTGAAAGGGAGTTTTTCCTTCCCACTGTCGCCAAGTGCTTGCTGATACACTGTATTGAGGTTTTCTCTTTAATATTGTAAGATCTTTACTTTGAGCACCTTGAAAAAACTGTTTGATTTGTGATTTGATGATTAAGTGAAATTTAACTGGGCATTAGTTTCTTAAACTGCAGGAATAATGTTATGTGATACATGCAAGTTTCTATTTGTGATGGTAATAGATGATAAACAGTCAGAAATACTAAGTTTATAATACTATTAGGGCATAAAGAGGTGCAGCCTGCAGGCTGCTCTGTGTTTGTGTGAATGAAGTCGAGCATTGCTGGCTGTGGTGTTAGTCTGAGTTTGGCCTTGAGTTTAATACGCACATATTTAAACACCTCTGGCTCATCAGGCCCCCGTTGCCCTGATTACAGACGCCTGTTGTATTTTAAACACTGAGCGTGACTCATTTTATCAGCCGTGTTCATGATGGCGCTCTCCCTGCTCGATGACCGTGTGCTGGGCGGAGATAACCTTGACCCACGCGGCATCATTACACTTGGGAGGAAGTGAGGAAGAGGATTCTCCACAGTGAAACGTGTCTGTGCTGCTGGGCTCATATTTAGCTGCAGGCTGCTGAAAACAGCTGCTGCAGACCACCAAACTGTGAATGTGACCCAAATCCCACTCTGAGAGAAAAGAACAATTACAATTATTTTTGGTTGAATTTAAACCATTTTTGTCCTTTGAAGCACTTGGAGCTGGTTTGGCTCACCATTCTGGTAACATACCGCTGTTACACTTTTTAATCATTTTATATAAAGTTAAAGGAACAAACCTGAGTCAGCAAACACCTTTTTCATATCTTGTCTCTATTTAAAAGCCTCCAGCTGCCCTCAGACAGCATCTGCATCCCCCTCCTGTGTTTCTGTCAGATAGTTGGAGACCCTGAACTGCAGGACTGTGTTTGTGCAGTTTTCATGCAGTTATCTATAAAATAATATGACTGTTGCAGACTATTTGAGAAGCTTGTGCTTCAGTAAAAATCACAATCATATACATCAGGAGGAGAGCAGGTGTATTTTTACTTTCAGTATATGAGAAGAGGTGTGGTCACGGCTGAAATATACACACATGTATGTTTCAGTTCTTTAAGGTGATTAAAAATTCTGCCCTTCAGTGTTTGTGTGAGATTTAAAAATGAGGAGAGGGATGGGAGATGTGGCTCCAACAGAGCAAGATGGCCATAAAGGTCCAAAATGTGTGTAGATCATCTTTTATATACAGTCTATGTTCTGGTCAACGCTGTGAATTTGTAAACGTGCAACTTTAAGAGTCAGGAGAGAAGATTTGGAGTCTTTGTGTTTGTCTCATCTTCACTGACTGAAACATGAACGATCAGCAGCTCCTCTTCCTCTGTGAGGTGATGAAGCTCTCACTGAGGTTGAGCTCAGCTTCACCTCTTAATGACCACATTAGTCTGCAGAGCCGTGTAACTGATCCCCCGCTCCCTCTGCATGCCTGGAGGTGTGCTCTTCACCACGCCACCATCATCATCATCATTACGGCTTTATGACAGAGTCGCTTCCTGTCCTTCATCTGTCCCCATCAAGCTCCATAAAGAGTCCCAGTGCAGTCCTGGGCTCTTGATATAAATGCTAAGGTGACAGGTGAGCTCCGCTGCTGCCTGCTGACTTATTGCATAGTTTCGATATGATAAGGCGTGACCTTTGACCCCTGGGCCTTTAGATTCTGTATTCTGCCTCGGGTGTGCGCGGAAATTGATCTGAAGGCCCTGATCAGGTTTGAAATGGATTTTTTTGATGGCACGAAGCAGCACTAAGTGTAAAATAGACTCAGACATAATCTCAGACCCTCGGCTCACAGCGCCATTGATAAGTGGATCTGAAAGGTTAAAGGTCAAGGTCAACTGGAAAGCCCAGTCTGGGTTGTTATAGTAAACTCCCTGAGGTTACATTAATTGCAGATAAACAGAATTAAAACAAATTTTTATCTCCCCTCAAAAATGAAGTAATCAGTCTAACAGCTGCTAAATTACTGTTTATTTCTCAAAATCCAAAGTTCTGATTTCCGATCACGTGAAGCAGAAAAATTTAAACTCTTGATAATTCTCCACCTAATTCGACAAATAAAATTCAAACATTTTAGGCACCCCAGTCAAGTTGGTGACCTTTGACCCTTCCACCTCACCACCTCTGACCTCGTGGCCAAACTTGGCAGGAAACTTGTTAGATGATGTGTGTGGTGTTAGAACCCTGTTAGATGTTCTCAGGCGGGTAATATGGCGTGCTCTCTGCCTCAGTACCCACGAGGACCTCCACTATGAGTGACCAATGACAAGAAGCCATGTTGGACTTTCTAACCAGGCCGGGCAGAGGAGGCCCGGGACTAGCAGCTCCATTTTTATTTCTTATTGTTCTCTTTCTTTCATTACAGTTTTAAATGTATTTACTGTGTTCACAGTTCAAGGAAAGAGAAGAATTTCCTTTCTATCCATCATTGAACCCATAAATGGTGAATCTGGACTGTTACCAACTGAACTGGGTCCCACAAAGCCCCCAAAATCAAAGTCTGGAAATTTCTAGATCAGTATTTGGGAGTTTTTTTTTTTTTTTTTAATATTTAGGGTTGTTTATTCTCTTTCACATCCAGGCTGAGATAGTACCTGCACTGATGCAGAGGCTGACAGCTCTCTGATTTAATCTCATTTCTAATTTTCTATTCTTCTAAAAATTGCTTCTAATTGAAATCTGTCTGTTTTCCATATTTGAAAAGAGGACCGTCAGCTGTTCATAATTCACGTTAATCTTTTTATTAAAAAAACAAAATTAAAATAAAGGCTGTTTGCGCACAGCGGACTCCAGACTCTTCTAAATGTGACACTTACAGTTTTCATTTCAGTGAGGCAGATCTCTGTCGAAAAAAAGAGTTCTGGAGTAAAGGTTGTTCCTCTAAATCAACCTAATCTTTTAATGAAACCTCTCGGGGCACTATGCGCCCATATCTACATGACATGGACTTCCACAGCCGATAGGTGGGCATATTAAAGTAGATCGACCTTCACGTTCAGCTCTCTTTTCACCACAACAGACCGTCTGTCGCTCTCGTCCTTCATTATTCCAGGACTCTAAGATATTTGAACCTCTCCACACGGAGCCGCTCAGAACATCATGGACACTTCTGCAGTACCACCTCCAGCCGAAACCTTTCCGTCCCACATTGAGTTTACCTTTGTAGTTCAGCACAAGGCTTTTAAAAACTGGCTGTAATGTGTGTTTGCAAGCGATCCATTAAAGCCTTTGAATCTGCACTCAGGTTTAAATCATATTTTTGTCTTATCAAAAAAGTCCACATCAGGAAGAAGCTCGGTATCTGCGCATTAACCTCGTCTCTCTGCGTCCACGTGACTCGTTTAGCCTGGTTCTTATCTTAACGTGAGCCGATGGGGTTCAGATCAGACCCGTGACATCACCTCACATCCACTCCAAAACCTAATCCTCTGTGGATCGGTGGCCGCAGACACTGAACAGAACCCGCTGATGTTGTTACTGTGGCTGAGTACAACTCAATTACATCCCCATTACCGAACTGAGAGTGATAACCCTGCAGGAACTCCGTCCGATAAAAGCTTAGTCATAGTTATTTTCCTGCAGACTTCATCAGCACTCAGGTTACTCTGAGAGCTCATGAACTTCCAAAGTTTCCTGCATTTCTACTCGGTTCTGCAGTATTCACATCTATTCACATCTATAAACACTGTGCTGAGGCGTAACGAGGTCTAAGAAAGTTTATGAAAGAAAAGTTGATGGGAGAACACGAGCACACCTGTGCACAAGTCTGACCCGTATGTACAAACATATTTGAGACACACGGTGAGGCGCTGACTGGAAGCCAAACTTGAAAAATACGAAACCTTGTTTACAGAATCAGACTGGAGATGAATTGGTTTGAGTCCCTCTGTGATCAGTTAAGATATCACAGTATCAGACGCTCCCCTATCGACGTGGCATTGGTGGGGAGGAAGAGCTCCCTTCTAACAGGAAGAATAATGTGGCAGAACCAAAGTGAGGTGCAGGAGGACTGGTTGGGGGCGGGCTGGGTCAAAAAAAGCAGAGTTAAAAAATGAGGGAAAAAAGCCAAACTAAATGAAAACCAAAAATATTCCAACACGACACAAAACAGCCGACAGCTCTAAGTCCAAATGCAGATTCACTGGGCGTCTATAAGGGAGCTGTTATTTCCCAGCAGCTGCTGTGACTGGTACGTCACTGCTGCAGGATATTGTGCATGTGGAGCAAAGCAAAGGGGAACTGTGAGTGGCATTAAATTCTTCCACATTATGATCATATTTTTCCAGGTTTGGTTGTTGGACTCTGGAAACATCCTGTCTTACAAACCTGTTTGACCACAATATCAAATGTACTAAACGTTCATTTCTGAAATTCGACACGCTTGCTTTCTCTGTCCGAGGTTTTCCTGACGCGGTGTGTTTTCTCTACAGTCCTCCGGCAGCTTTATTCCCCTCTTAATAAACAGGCGGGAGAATGCAGAGAGTAATGAAGGGGCTCCTCGTCCTCCTCCTGCGTCCTTCTGATGTTTATTGTCAGCTGCTGTGCAGAAGATTAAATTATAGTAGCAACGCTCTTCCTGGAAAATTTTACTAAAAGGAAGCCTAATTATTGGAAGAGCATACGCTCCACACTGTGGACTGGATCAAGAGGAGACCAGGATTTGGGTTAGTTTGTGGTATTTTTCTTTAAGACATTGAGATTGTGTCTTTTAATCTTTCTCCTTTCAGTTTAACATTTATTTGTAGGTATTATAGCACGGTGGTTAGCACTGCTGCCTCACAGCCAGAAAGCCCTGAGTTCAATTCCACCATCAGGCCGGGCTCTTTCTGTGTGGAGTTTGCACGTTCTCCCCGTGTATACGTGGGTTCTCCAGCTTCCTCCCACAGTCCAAAGACATGCAGTTAGTGTGGATCGGTTAACTGGAAACTCTGACTTGCCCATAGGCGTGAATGTGAGAGCGAATGGTTGTCTGTGTGCTACAAAATACAGAACTAGTTATGAAAAACAGAATTCTTCAGACAGCAACATAAAGAAGGACTTTTGCTTTGCAACAGTCTCACAAATAATGCAATTCAATTTTATTTCATCCATATAGCACCAAATAACAGCAACAGTTGACTGGAGGCACTTTCTGTTGTAAGGTAAAGACCGAACAGTAATACAGCAAAACCCCCAAAATCAGACAATCCCCTACGAGCAAGCACCTGGCAACAGTGAGAAGGAAGAACCCCCTTTTTAACAGGAAGAAACCAGTGGCAGGTCGGGGAGGGGTGGCCATCTGCTGTGACTGATCGAGGAGGATGGGAGGAGAAAAGGCACAATGTCTTCTACTTCACATTTAAGCAGGGTGATTCCTCTGTGCACTCCAGCAGCACAGCAGCCGTGGCTAGGACTTTTATTGTGAAAGGGAGAAAAAAATCAATTTGTGCACACACGAGTGCAACAATTTAGCATCAACTGGTATGTCAGATTAACCCAGTTGTTGAGTGTCATTGTGTGTCTGTGTCCCCACGGTGACGTGTTACATTGCGGTTAATTCGACAAACACAATCAGAGAAACCCCCGGAGACGGTTTGCTGCTCACAGCACATCTGAGCGTGAAGCCGGCATCCTATAAACTGATCTGATGGGTTAATGGACTTGATTGTTGTGAGATGGAGGAGATGAGTTCAGAGGAGGAGCTGGATCATTTCGGTTTGATGGTAACAGATAATGTGGAAAATTGACCCCGGAGATGAATTTATGGATGCTTGAGTAACAACACTGAACACAACAGTAAATAATGAACACATGAAGTCAGTTTGTTTCCACAGAATATTTCTGATACACAATGAACATAATTCCAAATATTACAGTAAACTGGTGACTGATTGTAACCAACTCCAGTAAAGTTGAACCAATAAAATAGGTGAAAAAAGGTGAAATGGAAAAATCATTCGGGCTTTAATCGATTGAGGATGTTAACAGCCAGGAGACCCTGCTGTCGTGTTGGGTTCTCTTTAGGCCCCGAAAACGTCTCATTTAGAGACTTTAAACTCTTAAATTTGCATCCGCAGAGGTCGGCCAAAAGGAAAATGTTTGTCCTCTGGACATGTTGGAGATGACTCGTGGCCACTTGTTTCAGCAGGAGCGAGGCTCTGTGTGATATAAGACCTAAACTGGGTATTTGCATATAGTCAGAGATTATTTACAGTCTGGGGGTTTATTAACTGAGCGTCACGTGCACTTTGCACCATCGATCACATCCGTGCGAGCGCTCATATTGATGTTTTACATTAAATCTGGGAACCTGAGTGTTTCTGCGCAGCATCAGCACCAACAATGGCTGATTTATTCTCCTGTTCTCATAAAGCTTCTCAGAACTGGGAGCTGCTGCTGCTGATTCTGAGAACTCAGATATTTTCTGTGAATTTCTCCTCGCGGTGAGGAAAACTATCCTGAGAAAGAGAGAAGTTATTCACAGAGAACCCAGAGGTCAGAACCGGAGGAGGTAGGAGGACTTTTAGAGTTTCTTTAGCAGACACGTGAAGGTGATGAACTGCTACGTGCTCGATCGTCAGGGATGATGGTGGTCTGTCCCAACTGCACATACGCATCACCCTCACTTTAATCCTGATAGCGGCTGGTGCTTCGTTTCTTGGTACAGTCAGGAGTTTTTTCTGTTATCGTTCTTATTTTCTTGCTTTTTGGTGGGTTTACCTGCCGGTCAGCTGCCACGCAGATTAAAACTACCAGCGTGGGAACAGCAGTGACTGCTCAGGTGAACCAGGCCGATGCTTTCAAACAGCTTGAAGGTTGAACTGATTCTTTGAGGAAATCATTTTCTTTTTGTACGTTTCATGAACTCTACATTTTGCTCTCCTTCCTGCGTCCATTTTCACTAAGATTTAAATCTAAATCCAAACGTTGAGCATCTTAAAACCATGTTCAGGATTTTCCGATATTCACTATAATGACTCCAGACTTACACTGACTCCCTGTAAGACTCCCGTGGATATTGCTGGAGAATCCTAATGTTGGAGACAAATCCTTTTCATCCACCAGCAGCTCTGTTATTACAGTCTGAGCTTCGCCCTTTTTATTAATTACTTCGTTTTTTTTAATTAAAGCGTCACCACCTTATCTCTGTACGAGAGGCAAACGTGTTTCCTGACACAGAGAAACAGGGCACGTCAGTTTGTGTAACTGTGCGTGAACATTTCTACACTCACACACTGCATGGATCAAATGTCTGGGTCACCTCCACATTACACCTTCGGGAGCTGCTGGGCCTCAGAAACATCCCGTGAAGCTCCTGGTGTGCCGTCTTTGTGCTGATGTTAATGCCGGAGGAGGTTTGGAGCTCTGCAGGGATTCATTATAATAACAGTTCTCACAGCTGATCCAGCAGTGAAGAGAGCATTTCAACAGCTGAGCAACACAGTTAAATTCATTGACCATCCTTTGATAAATGTTTGTAGAGGCAGGCTGTGGGGCCAGCTGCTCGTTTCCGGCCCAGTTCTGTTGTTTATTTAATGTATTAATGAAGGAGGAGTGGAGGAGGCCAAGGCGCTCTCTTTCTCTACACCTGTGTCTTTCACGAAGCTCTTTTACTTATTTAAGACCTTCATAATTCTCCTTTATCTCGACAGGAAAAATAACGTTCCCGAGAGGCTCGAAGTCGACCCGAGCAAGCGCACAGCCGTCGACCTCGCCAACATCGTGCCACGCCAGATCGCCAAAGAAGGGCCGATGGAAGCATCCAGACCGGATCCACCAGCCGCCGAGGATCACTTCTCTGAAGGGTTCGTGGACGACCCTGATGTCCCCCCACTCATATAAGAGTACAAGGATGAGCTTATATAACACTCAGACTGTATGATTGAAACAAAGAGACGGTATATTTCCTTTAAACGGACCTTTACATTTCCTCTGACCTGCAGATGTGTGCAAATGAACCACTGCAGATTTCCTGATGTGTATGGTTCAGTCTGCAAACCTGATGTCTCAGCATTTAATAAATGTCCTTACCACCAGCCTTAAACACATATTAATGAGACACCTGGACATGAATTCAACTGGACAGTTTTATTGTTGGTACACAAAAAGTAAATGTAATTAAAGCTGTGAAGAGGCAGCTTCCACTCAAACACATTTTCTGCCCTTTTTAAAGCAGCTGTAAAGACGACATGGCCGATCGGGGGAAGACTCTCTGCTCGTTACTGCAGCAGGGCGAGGCCGAGAGCTGAAACGCTGGCACAGCTTTACTGAAGCAACGCAACATCACACTTCCTCACTATAAACATCGTCGTCTAATTCTGTGTCTCCTTTGAAATGATGCATTTGTTAAAAGCCAGCCCTGTTAGGAGGGATGAACAGAGAGACGCTGCTGCTGGTCTCCCTCAAACCCTCGTGTAGATTTCAGCCTGAAAATCAATCGTCTGAGTTCTGCCTGTGGCCTGGTTGCCGTCTTGGCTGCCGTTGTGCGTTGCCCTGCTGTGTTTTCTCTTTTTTTGTGATGCTCCTCCTCAAAGCTCAGAAGCTCGCTCACTCTCTGCGCCCGGCTTTGATCAGAGAGCCTCTGCTTCGTGCCCGGAGGACGCCGGTCCAAGCATATTCTGAAGCTTGTTCATCTCTCCTTGAAGTCTCCTGGGTCTCTGCTTTCCTCTGAGTTGTCACCCCAAAAAGCTCGGAGGTAACGACTCCTCCTCCTCCTCCTGGCTCTGAGCGCCGTTACAGCCGCAGCGCCTTGAGAACTCATTTTGGCGTTGGACCATTTTTCCTCCCGACAGCCTCGCTCGTCTTTTATCATCCAGCCTTCTATATTTGGACCCCGTGGCTCGAGCCATCTGGGAGATTTGGATGTTTGTGGTGCGGCTGCAGGAGTAAAAGCCTCTGTGATGCCATCTTCGATTTGAGTTTTTAATATAAGGACTTATTGTTGTTCAAACACATGTAAACTGCAGCGAACAGGCGCCTTTAATGAGCCTCCTGGACCACAGTCACCACACTTAATCATAGGTTTTGCTTTTATTTCAGTTCAAACTGAAAGGTTTTTATGTTTAGGTAACGATATAATGGATTTCTTATTAAAACAAGTAACTAAAGAGCCAGTTTACAGAACACTTTAACATTTTTATATCATCGTTTCTTCCTGAAGTGAAAACATGAATATGTTTACTGGGTTTCCCTCCAGCCAATCATCATCCTGCAATGAAATGTTTCACGCTGCTGTTTAAACATTGAAACACGACAGCTTGGAAAGTTTCCACATTATTTTCCTTCGACCCAGATCTGCGGTCTGTGCTGCACTGGCGTCTGCTTCGTTTCATTAATTATTGATAAATGAGCTTCCCTCTCTGTCGTGTGGCTGTGCAGATAAGACGTTTTCTGTTTGTGCTCACTGTTTTTTTCCTGTGTGATGAAACAAACCAACACCACCGCCGGCCTCTGAAATACGCCCTCGAGGTTCAGGTTGCTGCGAGAGTTTCGTGCGTCAGTGGCAAATGCTCCATTAGTCCCATTTAACAGCTCGTTTAGCTCCTCGTCGTTATCACGGCTGAAGCGTTTCAGTGTTTCTGCCTCTCCTGACTCAGGTGTGTTGTGGTTAACTGGTGTTCGATTGGTGGATGCTTCCTCCATGATGGAGGTCTGAGGCAGCGGTCAGCTTCTTCCCTTACTCTGTTCCTCTGTCTGTATCATTGCTGCTGCTGCCTGAGCCTAAACCAGGTGAGTGTGTTCAGGCTGTTATCCGTCATCACTGCAGGTAAAGGTGTTCCTGTCCGCTTTGACTTCCCTGCAGTGGGAGAGGACACTGCACACTCGTTCACTAACAGCTTGTCAATAACACTCTAGACACGCCAGAAATCAGTCTTTTTGTCTATTTTACTCTCATTTGGAGCAGAATTATAATATAATTATAATAAATGAATAAATGAACCTGTAAATGATTTCAATGAAATCTGAAACTAACGAATGGCATCATAAACTCATGTGGAGAGAGTTCACAGAGGTCATAAATCACGGGAGAAATCAGGTCATTTCATTTTTAATGCTTGCCCTTCATTTTCCAGCCAGAAGAGTCGCCCCCTGCTGGCCATTAGAATGAGTGCAGGTTAAGGATTTTCATGAGGTTGTTGTCATCAAAGTGAGAAATAGATGGAGATAGATCAATAGCCTGATAGACTACTGTAAAAATGTTGGAAAACACAAAATGCCAAATAATCAGGCCCCATCTTATCCTAAAGACCTCGTAGTACCATATGACCCCATCAGAGCTCTTCGCTCTCACACTGCAGGTTTACTTGTTGTATTTAAAAGTAGAATGGGAGGCAGAGCCTTCAGTTTTCACCCCTCTTCTGTGGAACCAGCTTCCAGTTTGGATTCAGGAGACAGACACTATCTCTACTTTTAAGATTAGGCTTCAAACTTTCCTTTTTGCTAGTTCGGGCTGGATCAGGTGACCCTGAAGCATCTCTGTGGTTATGCTGCTACAGGCTCAGGCTGCTGGAGGACTTCCCATGATGCACTGAGCTCTTCTTCTTAATAATTCTTCCTCTTAATAACCTCAATAATTAAAGTACATTAAAGCTGTACTGTTGTAATAAAGTAAATGTACTAAGTTACACCACTGAGTCGGTCACATTGGTTCACGTTGTTCGGCGCATGAAGCGGGGCATGAAGCGGGGCGGGCTGTGGGTCTGTTTGTTGTTTTTTAGTCGTACAATCTGAATTATGAGCTCGTGCAGCGCTGGATTGTTTGTGACAGAAGTAATTGTTTTTTTACTGAGCAGATGGTTTTTAGCACTGCAGATGTCAGAGCTGCAGATTATAGTCAGTCTACCTTTAGTATTGACCTGTGGAGTGAATCTGTTTAAGAAGAGAGTTGTTTTTAGCTTTCACCTCCTTTGCCTGCGTGAACCTCCCTCCTGTTTAAACACTCAATCAGATCAGAACCAGAATGAACCAGATTTTCTTGCCGTCTGATTAAATTCAGAGACACAAGAACCCGTTTCTTATCTGTCCGAGCTCCATCGATTTTTGTCTGTTGCCATGACAGCGGACGGTCCCACTCGTTTTGTGAAAGCAGCACCGCCTCATCGCTTTGACCCGGGTCAGACGGTACTGACTCGTAACGCTCGCCGTTTCCTTTCAGTCCGGTCCATCAGACTTCCGATCACACTCGTCTCTGAGCGGGAAGAAAAGCCTCCAGTTATTTTTATTCGTCTCCTCGGGTTTTCTTCTTTTTCCTGTATTTTATAAGTGCTACATGTCAGGTTTAAGCATTTCAGCCTCTCTGAACTCTCTGCTGCCGAGTCCACTCAGTGCTTCGTTGGTGATGTTTTCATGTTTCTCCTTTCACAGGCCGTAAATAACAAATACAATACAGTGAGAAGAGTTTACAGCCAGAAAACTCAGATATTCTGGCACAAATGTGGCTCACACCTGCAGCTTGACTCGGCGTGCCACAGATCCACCTTATATGGCAGATGTCAGGTGTGTTTATACCACATATACACTCTCCACTTTTTTGGTATATGTGTCCAACTGCTCGCTAACACAAATATATACTCAGCCGGTCACATGGCTGTGCGTTTGGGTATAAGGGCATGGTCAAGACGACCTGCTGAAGCTCTCACTGGGAGGTTCCCACAACCATCTCTAAGGTTTAAACAGAACAGCCCCCCGAAAAAAGGGGGAAATACCCAGTGAGCAGCAATCACCCCAAGCCTGTTGGTATCCTTTATTTATCCAGGTAAAGTCTCACTGAGATGAAACTCTAACTCAGATATTTAGATGTTACATCCATGCTGAAGAGCATCTCTGAACATGCAACACATCAAACCTTGAAGCGTGAGGGGACCACAGTGGAGGAACACCCTGGAGGTGGTTGCATCTCAGCTTAATTACTCCATCCAGTCACTCTGCGGGGTTACGTCCTCGCCGTGCGGCTGCACGCAGAGCCCGGGGACCCAGTGAGGAGACTGGATCCCTGCTGGGCAGGAAAATGTTTGGTTTTATGTGGCACTGGTCTGAGAAGACATTGGCCTTTCCTTCTTTGGGTTCCCTCCCTCTTCGCCTTCTTTCCTCTCTGGGATGAATAATTTACTGGTTTCCTCCCCCTCGCCATCTCTGCGCTGCAGCGAAGGGCTGATGCAGAGCGGTGATGCTCGCTCTGCAGCCTGTGGGAAGCTCTTTATTATCCCGTGAACGTCAAAGAAGGAATCTTATGAAACTCTCCTCACGGGAAATGTTGTCCATAAAGTGGACTTCTCCACTTTTCCTTATTTCCAGTCATACGTGTGCTGTTCCAGTGGTGGATGCTCACATCAAACATGGTCCAAATTTCAATTATTGAGGTTACATTTTGTACTGAGACAAACTCTCTAAGCTCCGTGCTGTTCTTACCTCCTGTTTGTGGAGGGCAGCCAATCAGAAGACAGCTTCCTTGAAGGAGGAGGAGCTAACTGAGCTTCTTTAAGGCAGAGAGTGAGCTGCTTTGATGGATCCAAAATAATCTCAGGAGCAGCTCCAGGTGGAGCCTTCGTCTGATGGACTCCTCTGGGTGGAGGAGCTGCGTTATACCTCTATATGTGTCCTCCACACTCAGAAGCCACGTGGTGATTTGTTGGATTTATCATTTATGCTGAGTCGTGAATCTCCTGGACCGTGACTGAAGCTCGGAGCTGACAGACAAAGTCGTTTTTCACGGCGGTTTGATTCACGACGACCTCAACTGAGCGAGCACTGAATCACACGGCGGCCTCACGTGTTCGCATCACGGAGGTTAACACACACCAGAGCACCATCACCTCTCGTGGAAGGAGGCGCGTCAGTCGGTTTTATTACTTAGTGACATTTAATTTATGTGCTAATGAAAAGTCTACAGCATATCCCTCACGGATACAGCAGCGCTTAAAAGGATGATTGTCTGCTGGTGGGAGCCCGCTCATCCCATCCCCGAACCAAACTGGGTCACAGAGTTCGTGGAAACTTTATCAGCAGCAAAATGAAGTGACACATCAAAGTAGAAACAGAAAATTTATTCTGTGAGACACGTTTAAAGTGTCTGTCCATTTCTCAGTCTCATTTTGATCTCTTAGAAAGCCAAACGGCAGCTTTTAGTTACAGCTGATTGGTTTATTAAAGGTGGGCGTGGCACTCTGAAGCCGGTGTTCACAGACATCAGTGAACGCTCAACATCAGTGCCGCCGACTGAAGCTGTTGGCCGAGAACACCCAACCCCACCCTGTCGGTGAAGCACAGGCCTGGATCAGGAGCATATCCACAATGAGATGAGCGCATTGTGGTCATAAAGAGATGGAGATGGTCAGCTTTTAAACGATGCTCAGCTGCTTCTAAGAAGGCCAAGAAAATATCTCCACAACTTTACAGCACCAGCCTGAGCTGCTGGTCCTAAACCGCAGAGATGATGAAGTTACTAACAATCCCAGTTCTTCTGAAAATAACCTAAATAAATTTATACCAAAGATGAATCTGCTGGCAGCTGACAGTCATTTTTATCTAGCACAGATTTTCCCAATATGTGTATTAACCTCCAAACTGCAGTTCCTGTGATCTCCACTTGAGGCAGTGAGTCAGACCCTCAGAGTTAAATTGTCCAACTTCACAGCAGAAATAAACGTTTTTTGGTCTTTGTATCTCATCTCAGCGCCGTAATTTAAAACAACAACAGTCATCATTGTCCACATAAAGCTAAATAAAGTGACTCTGCTCAGTTTCCCGACCCCCCCTCCTCCTCTCTTTGTCTGTGCAGCTGAAGAGTCGGCCACATCATGCAGATATAACACAGCAGCCTGTAACACCTTTAATTATTCAGCGGCTGGATTTCTGACAAACGCCTTGCTCAGAGTCGCCGTGGGTGGCCCGAGGTCTGCGAAGGCCCAAGCATATGATCCACATCATCTTCATCACACCAGTCAGTGAGCCCTCGCGTCCTGTGGAGGGGGACCGCTCCATCAGGGTGGAAATACTTCATCAGTGAGGACAGAGGCCGTCACTCAGGACGCCCTGCCAGCAAAAAACCCTCTCACTGCACAGGTCACCCATTCAAGGTTTTTCCTTTAATTTGTCACCGCTCCACAGACACAGACTGTGAACGTACATACAGTTTTCCTTATTTATGACAGAAGTCTCAAGAAGAGTGGGATTGACCTGACTTCCTCTGTTGATAAAGGCCTTCAGGTTTGGCATGAACCAACGAGCAGTTTGAGACGGTGACGTGGCTTTTCAGTTTTCATCCATCGCTGCTCCATCGCTGTAAGAGGTGTTTTCATGGAGGACGGGGGAGGAAAGAAGACGTAACAGGTCCATTCTGGAGGTCTCTGTGGGCCCGAACACTGTCCGGCTCCACCTCAGTGCCTGCAGCTCTCAGACATGAAAGCTGAGGGGAGGGTGCAGAATAAAACAGAAAAACCGTCTGCTGCACCTGACAGGTGACGAGTCCAAGACCCCGGAGGACGGCGGAGACGTGGAGCCGCACGAGGACGTTTCATATCAGGTTTATCGTGAAATGCAAGCTGCTCATCTGGAAACAGCAACAGCCTCAGCGTGTTTCTGGCTTCAGCTCAACGTTACGGAGGATAATTTTGACTGTAAACAGGCAGATATTCACCCGGCTGTGACTCATTACAGTGTTACTGTTCAGAAACCCTGATTAAACACGGCTGCCAAAGTCTGAGCTTCAGTTTCCACAGTTAAACTTTTATTTTAGTCTGTTCGCGATTCATTAGCAGGTGTCTGTCTGTGCCAACTGTACTCTTTATGCCCAAGCTAGTGTTAGCTGATAACTCCGCCCACCCGTCCAGATATGGTCAGTGTGTCACCACCAACTGCCGACTTCCTGTCATGCATTAAAATTGTGCGGCCTCATCTTGTGTGTTCAGATTCAGGTTTGTGGACACAAACTGAGATTTTCTGCTTCTAAAGCACAACAAAAGTCCACATTTGGAGGCTGGAGAAGACAGTTTTCCTGGTTTCTATGGTGACGTGTCTCTACTGGATATCAAAGGATCTGAAAATATGACATTTGTCTGCTGTTAAGATACTTTTCTTACAAACTCCGCTGACTGACGTGAAACGGTGACAGTAAAATTACTGCTGCCTGAGATCCGTGCATTATGTTCACCTCAGCATCGCATATGTGTCACACACATGATACATGTTTGCTTTCAGCTTGAAGTTTCTTTCTTGCGGAGCAGTAACTCTTGATTCCGTCTTTGAGTGTGTTTAAATGTTGAAATGTACAATACTGATGGTTGGTACAGGCTTGGACATGCTTTATCTTTCACTATTTCCTGTATTTGATAAGAAGAGTGAAAACTCACAGCAAGAAAACATCAATGACAAGAAGAGGCAGAGCTGAAGGTGCTCAGTCGCATCAGAGGGACAGCTCAGGTGGAGAGGTGAGGCTGATATGTTTGGACATGTGCAGAGGAGGGAGAGCAGAGGCTGCTGGACAAAGGATGATGAAGATGGAGTTTCAGTGCAGGAGGAGAAGAGGAAGATGTCAGAGTCAGAGTTTTCAGAAGCATTCACCCCAGACTTTCAACCAATGCAGTACACGCTGATAGAAATATCTAAAGTGACTTTTACAGTAACAGTTTTTATTATTACATCTATTAAACATTATGAAGTCCTCCTCTGCATAATGTGTAACACTAGAGAAAATATTTTTATTTTAAATCCTGAAATCTGCAGGATCTGCAGATTGTTTCTTTAACTGCAGCAGGTGTGGAGTTTATTTGTTGAGGACTTTTATTGTGAAATGCAGGAACAGGAAGAAGGCTTTTTCACATGAGTGCAGAAAAATCTGAGTTTCTAATCTGGTTCCAACAATCTGATGTAGCAACAGCCACAACGCTCACATCTGGACCACAGAAATTAAACTGTGACATCACTGCAGCTATGTCCATCTTCTACATACAGTCTGTGTGTGGCCATGTTTAAAGCGACATATCTGCGTTTTATTTTACTTTAAACGATGTGTCCAAACATTCATGCTGCAGGGCACTTCAGGTTCCCACCATGCTGCTGCATCATCACATAACTCCAGCTGTCAGCCGCCTGCAGGACGGATGGTCTCTGCTCGGGGACGGCG
The DNA here is from genome assembly GCF_018398535.1 of Haplochromis burtoni. Taxonomy (NCBI): domain Eukaryota; kingdom Metazoa; phylum Chordata; class Actinopteri; order Cichliformes; family Cichlidae; genus Haplochromis; species Haplochromis burtoni. The sequence continues at coordinate 1,189,970 of NW_024582536.1, read as the reverse complement.
TGCTATTCTGAGCCTGTAAAATTACATGGATGACAAATCTTCTTCCATTCACGGACACAAGTATTGATCGGAGCCTTCGTCCATCACCAGACACCTCACACCCACAAACTGACACTTGCAGGGAGCTTTGAAATGTTCATCCAAGCGTCGTCAATCTGCTCCTGCCTAAATACCTGGCTGTGACCAGGAGGTCACAGGTTTGAATCCCGCAGGCAGGAGAGGCTTCTGAAAAGGCCTCGCTGTTTCCTGAAGAAGATTAGGGCAAAGAGGCTGTAACTCACTTCACTGGAGGATTTAATGGAGTTGAAAGCTAAAAAAAGGAAAGACCATCAGGAAAATCCATTTTCTTCTAAGCTTTATGGTCTGATTCCCATCTGTCCACGCGGAGCTGGGAAGCAGTGGACCGTCCTGTACAGCAGCAGACAGCTGGAGTCAAATTATTGCTTTTTCAATTAGAGACTCGTTTGGCCGTTTTTCATACAGATAATTAGTCAAATCCGACGACCGTTACCAATTAAGCAGAAATACTAAAGGCCACCAAGACGTGCAATCAATCTATTTTAAGATTGCTCTGTTCTTCTGGGTAAATCCTGTTAGCCTTTGTGTGGTCAAACACAGGACTCCTTCCTGGAAAGAGCGCTCTGACTTTGTCTCATTGTTCTTCCCTGCACATCCACATTTCCACTGCAGATATCTCCAGGATCCAAGCATCGGTCGTGTGTCTGCGTTAGTGTACGTGCAGGCTGATGCATCAAACAGCTGAACTGCGTCATCAGAGTTCACATTTCCTGCTCATTTCATGATCATCACATCAAATGACCGAAAAATGACCTGAAAGAGACGGAACGCTGCAGAGCTCCGACTTTGTGCTCTTTGGAGGCAACAACGAGACGTGTGTTGTGTTCCCAAGCTTACGGCTCTGTAGTGGACAACAATTAACAACTGCAACCTAAAAATCATAAAATAATTGAAGTCAAAGAATCAAAATCAAAGATTTCTCGGAAACAACATTTAAACCAGAGATGTGTAAACAAGTTTCACTGGTAAATCCTGAATATAGGAAAAAGAAGAGCAGTTTCAGCAGCGTGCCTGTGTGTTTGCACATGACGCAGTAATGCTGCTGCAGTAAATGAGAGAAATCTCTCAGCACGACTCTCTGGGCATCAAATTTAAGAAATGACAGAAAAGTTTTGTTCATTCAGAGAAGATGTCCTTTATACTGTGAAAACAGCAGGTAGAAAAACAAATCGTTTAATCGTGTAGTTGTTATTTAAAATAGTATGAGGACGAGGTCTGTGTCTGTAGGAAAAGTTGTAAAAATGCAGGAAATTGCAGTTAAAAGTCCAGAATTTCTGCCCTCCTTCAAATTTCCTAACACTGTCCATCCTGATTGGATGCATTACCGGGCTGATTCTGGCTCCCGGGCCTCATGTTTGACACCCCTGGTTTTCCCAGGCCACAAAGATGTTTTTTTGTTTCTTGTTAGTTTTCTTGTGTCAGTGTTGTATTTTAGTTTCTCCTGTTTTTACTTTGAAGGTTAGGAGTAGCTCTTTATCCCAGATGCAGTCCTTTCATTGCTGGATTGTCTGTTTTGCGTTTCCACCACTGACAATAAATAAATGAATAAAATAATATTTGCCAGGCGTAGCCGAGTTTTTATCTCAGAGAACTTGACATTTCTAATGACTTTTTCAACTTCAAGTTATTTTCTCAGAATCTTCAGCTGGACGTCAAAATTCTGGGATAACCTGAAATGTATGGATGAAAGTTGTTTTCGGCCATCTGTAAATTCACTCGTCCTTGTCTTCATCACTTCATCCAGCCTTCCTGCTTCCACCTTATGCAGTTCTGTGTTTCTTTCCATCCTTTCTTGTGCAGTCCAGGCCGTGCTCATCAGCGTGTAAATAAACCTCAGTCCTCGTTTTGTAGTTTTGCATGTAGTTAATGGTAACAGTGTTAGTGTGAGTCTGTGAAAGTAAACGTGGCTCCTGGATTAGTGGTGCCTTCACAGATGTACAAGTTGACCTGAACAGCAAAGTGACGTCTGAGGTATCAAAGTGTCCTCTTGTTATCACCTCTTCTCACTTATTATGTCCTCAGGCCAAACCTGCAGCTTTATATATTTTAGAAGTGGATCCATGTGGGACCAGAATCATTAATATTCAACACTGACGCCTGCTTCTGCTTTCAGAGGAACTTCTCAGCTTTTCTGCAAAGAAATGTAAAAATCTGAGAGGAGTCAGCAGATTCACGGTGTTGGTAATGTGCAGAGAATCTCAGAGTAGACAGCGGGAGACGGCGGAGGCTGAGCTGCAGAGCCGATGACACATATGGACGTTCACGCGTTCCTTCAAACACCTGAAGCCTCCTGAACACCTGAAAATCTTTCTAAATCGACCTTTGTGATAAAATGAGCTCACAGTGTTACGACGTGCTGCCCCGCACTGTGGAGAGTATTTTCTGTCTTCACTCAATTAAAGTTCACTGAATTAAATGTAAAGTGAAAGTGGCACTCGGCTGGTAAATGAAAAAAAAACCAAATAAACAAACGATACCCGTTCTCACACAGGAAGGTGACTAAGCTCATAAAACAAGAGCACTCTGCTCATGCGTTCTGATTAAAAATGTTCACTCGTCTGCTCACTGTGAGAAACTAGTCCCTACCTTTGTTTCATCCACTTTTGCTTATTGCTAAAGCTTTTATTTTGGAATCAGGCTCTGCTGTAGCTTCACTTAAACTCTTGAACTGTCTGCTCCTTCAAATTAGGACGTCACCAACATCTTTAAACCGCGCGTAAAGACACAGCTGCTCTGTTTTATTCCATTCAGCTGTGCCGCACTTGTGCTGTTTTTATATGTGCTTATGAATAACCTGACCTGACATGACTTCCCTGGATGGCGCCTGTTTTAAAAACAGAAGAGAAACTTCTACGTGTGCAGAAGAAGCAGCTGGTTGTGGGGGCTGAAGGCGATGCTCTCAGGAAGCTGCTGCTACAAACTCTCTGCAGCTGCTGACTTCATGCTTCAAATTACAATGTCAGATGCTGTAAAGCAGCTAATGGTGCCGTAACATATCGCAGACTCACAGAAAGGTGTTTTATTATGATAGAATCTGCCGCCGTGCGGCCTTGTGAACACTCTGTGGTCAATAGCGTCTCCTCCCACACATTGCTGGTTCTCTGTTTAAGATCCAGCACACATTTCAAAAGGTTTGAGAATCAATCATCAGGAAGCTTTACTAACAGGAGGTTAGGGCATTTAAGGTGAGAAGTGTAACGGTCAAGGAGAGGGATCCAAATAAGGAGAGATGGAAGCAGAGGAAAATCTAAAAAGCAGGAGTCATCCACACCTGGGCAGCCAGCGAAGGCAGAAACGTCGTCAAACCAAGAAAGTCCAACACAAGCCGAGAACACAGAAGAAGAACAGGAGCAGCGGCTCCAACGCTAAACAACTACACTGAGAGCGAGTGTGTGAACTGAGACAGGTGGAACAGGAACAAATCAGAAGGTAAAACAGATTTCAAAATAAAACAGGAAGTGTTCCTGGTGACTTATTACGTTCTTCGGTAACGAATCACGCTGCGTAGCTGCAAGGCATCGTGCATTGTGAACGATGAGCGTTAAACTCCAAACAGATAGTGGAGAAGAAAAACACTTAAATAAAAATGATGTTAAATATGAAAA
>NW_024582536.1:1149644-1186267 GCF_018398535.1 Haplochromis burtoni | reverse complement strand
AAATGAGCTCACAGTGTTACGACGTGCTGCCCCGCACTGTGGAGAGTATTTTCTGTCTTCACTCAATTAAAGTTCACTGAATTAAATGTAAAGTGAAAGTGGCACTCGGCTGGTAAATGAAAAAAAAAAACCAAATAAACAAACGATACCCGTTCTCACACAGGAAGGTGACTAAGCTCATAAAACAAGAGCACTCTGCTCATGCGTTCTGATTGGTTAGTTAAGGATAGGACAGGAAGCCTTGTGAAGATTAAAAATGTTCACTCGTCTGCTCACTGTGAGAAACTAGTCCCTACCTTTGTTTCATCCACTTTTGCTTATTGCTAAAGCTTTTATTTTGGAATCAGGCTCTGCTGTAGCTTCACTTAAACTCTTGAACTGTCTGCTCCTTCAAATTAGGACGTCACCAACATCTTTAAACCGCGCGTAAAGACACAGCTGCTCTGTTTTATTCCATTCAGCTGTGCCGCACTTGTGCTGTTTTTATATGTGCTTATGAATAACCTGACCTGACATGACTTCCCTGGATGGCGCCTGTTTTAAAAACAGAAGAGAAACTTCTACGTGTGCAGAAGAAGCAGCTGGTTGTGGGGGCTGAAGGCGATGCTCTCAGGAAGCTGCTGCTACAAACTCTCTGCAGCTGCTGACTTCATGCTTCAAATTACAATGTCAGATGCTGTAAAGCAGCTAATGGTGCCGTAACATATCGCAGACTCACAGAAAGGTGTTTTATTATGATAGAATCTGCCGCCGTGCGGCCTTGTGAACACTCTGTGGTCAATAGCGTCTCCTCCCACACATTGCTGGTTCTCTGTTTAAGATCCAGCACACATTTCAAAAGGTTTGAGAATCAATCATCAGGAAGCTTTACTAACAGGAGGTTAGGGCATTTAAGGTGAGAAGTGTAACGGTCAAGGAGAGGGATCCAAATAAGGAGAGATGGAAGCAGAGGAAAATCTAAAAAGCAGGAGTCATCCACACCTGGGCAGCCAGCGAAGGCAGAAACGTCGTCAAACCAAGAAAGTCCAACACAAGCCGAGAACACAGAAGAAGAACAGGAGCAGCGGCTCCAACGCTAAACAACTACACTGAGAGCGAGTGTGTGAACTGAGACAGGTGGAACAGGAACAAATCAGAAGGTAAAACAGATTTCAAAATAAAACAGGAAGTGTTCCTGGTGACTTATTACGTTCTTCGGTAACGAATCACGCTGCGTAGCTGCAAGGCATCGTGCATTGTGAACGATGAGCGTTAAACTCCAAACAGATAGTGGAGAAGAAAAACACTTAAATAAAAATGATGTTAAATATGAAAATATCAACACTACAATAGATGTTCACATATTTTTAAAATAGGGCAAATTAACATTGAAAAATCTTTGTGTAGCGCATTGTTGTACATCACAAATAATACACACTGTTCTACAGTTCATAACAACTATTTTAATAAAATGATAAAACAACAACTCATCCAAGCATTTCACTTGCCTCATCCAGCAGGCCACCACCTCCACTGCCTCCTTTCAATGTGGAGCAGTAGTGGCTGCAGTCTGAGCCCCTTCGAGGAGCTGGACTCCTCACTCTGAGGAGCCCATCCACCCTTCACAGGAAGCTAATTTCTGCCACTTGCATTTAATCTTGCTCTTTTGCCTTTTAAAATACAGAGCAGTAACAGGTTTAACAAAAAGATGCTCCCTACATGTTTCTACAGCAATGTCGGAGCTGCAGCTCCATCTGGTGGCAGATGGTTACATAGCATTTAGGACACAACAACTTTGGCATTTGGGCATCAGTTTAAATATTAATTTGATTGCATGACTAATACATCAGGTACTGACCAGGGACAAAAGGATGATTAGTTTCTAGTTGAGTAGTTGTGCACATCACTAGAAACTCAACATCACAACAGGAGAAAAGAAGGAAGACGGAGATGAGAGATAATGAGGGAAGAGGAAGTGGGCGGGACTTAAACACAGCTGAACGTTATTAAGATAAACACAACGCAGGCTGCCAAAATAACACAGGAAATAAGACAGCCTACCTAACACAGAGGAACAGAATGGAAACACAACAATGTCTAAGAACAGCAAACTAACAAATCAAAGATCACCTGAAATGTAAGAGCTGGATGAGCTTTTTATGTTCTGTTCTTCCATTGTTGACATTTTTGTTGTACGCATAATGATTCCCAGTGGTTCTTGTTTACATTTGTCTTAAAACCACTGAGTGTTTTCTCAGTGGGGTCGCTTTGATGGAAAAGGGGCGGATTTGATCGCTGTTACCTCCCTCTGTGCTCTTTCTGCATTAGTTCATCAGCTTGTGGCTTTTAGCGTCTCTGTGAGATTGTTTTAGGTTTTTGTGGTGATTTGGCATCAGCAGGTTGTTTTTGCTTCACTTTGAAGGCTTTTTAGTTTTCAAGGTTTAAACTGATTTGCTGTGTTTTTTGCTTCGGTGGTTAATTTGAATCTTTTTTTGTAGTTATTTTTGTCTCCTTGCGGATTTTTGTTTTCTATGGACTCGGTTTTGTGGGGTTTGTTGCTTCTCTCTGCTTGTTTTCTGCGTCCTTTCTTTCTTTTATCTGAGCTTTTTGACTTTCAAACAACAAATATTGTCAGGCAGAGCCTCTGACCCCTCCTGGCCTCTGCACTGAAACACAGAAAACAACAGCTGACATGCTATCGCAGCCATACGGGAAAATTTAAAGACCCTTCATTCTGATTTTATTGAAATTTTACAAAAAGTCCAACTTTTAGAAAACGTAAACCCATCAAGCAAAGGTCAGTGGTGAGATTTGCGCTTTAAATGATGTTTCTAAAGAATCTGAAGTCCGCTCCGTGTGTCCGTTGTTTTTTAACCCTTTAAGGAGCGGAAGCTTCGTCTTTATGTAACTCTGTTTTTCTGTTTTGCCTCTGAAATAAAGAGCCAGTTTCCCTGCACATGCATGTGCACACAGGCGCGTGCACTTCTACATGACTGAGCGGATTGTCGTGCGCGCGTCTGCCTGCATCTACCTGTGTTTACAGGCGCGTTTTCCTCCTGAATACGCGAAGGTGGACGCTTTCTTGAGCGCGTGCACGTATGCATGCCTGGATGTGTGAGTGCGCGCGCTCGGGGCGTTTGCGTTGCTGCTGCTGAAAGCCTCCCTCTCTCTCTCTCTCCCTCTCTCTCATCTTCCTCCCTGCTGCTTCTCCTCCGCTTCAGTTTCAGTATCGACCTCCTTCGCGCAGCATCTCTGCTCTTCATCCTCCGTCTCCATCCTCCTCCTCCCCCTCTTCTTCCTCCTCCGCCTTAGCACCGCTTCCTCTGCAGGTGGATGGAGGCTGGGAGCCCCGGAGACAGAAGCCATGGCCGGGATGCGCTGCCGGTAGGGCTCGGTGGTGTTAGCGCTCTCTGATTCCGTGTGTGTGTGTGTGTGTGTGTGTGTGTCGCCAGGTCTTTGTCTATCCCGTGTGTGTGTGTGTGTGTTTATGGGGGAGTGCTGGCTCTTTGGGAAGTGGGCAATTGTTGCTCTATTTTACAGATTATTGATTGATGGGATCGCGCGGTGTGATCAGGTGTGTTTTCGCCTCGTGTCGCGTTACAGGAGACTGTGTTCCCGGGAAAAGGAGCTGTTTTTGCGCATTAGTGGGTTTATATCCCACTCCGCGTCGGCCTCACCTCTCCGTGTGTTCTCGTGGTGATCAGCGCGTGCATGTTATGCGCGGTTTTTACGCACATTGTCCTCGCGCTGCTGTACCAGATGCCGATGCTCTCCTGTAGTAACGCTCCGTTTCTGTCTCCTCTCCCTCCATCACTCCTCCTTTCCTCCCGTTCTCCAGTCACACTGCTGAGCACCTCCCTTCGCGCCGGGGATCACATCCTTAAATGACCCGCGGCTGAGGAGAGGGGGGTGTCTCCGGATCCAGCGCCCGGATCATGGCATGCTGCCCACACCGGGCATCCAGCACTGACCATGGGGCTCCGGTCCAGGACCGTCGTTAGCGGCTCGGACGAGCAGAAGAAGCCCTCCGGCGCTCCGCCCGGGGACTTACTGGACCAAAGCACCACAGGAGCGGACAAGGATGGCGCCCTGCTGTTGGTGGCTCCGGGCCGGGATGACTACAAGCGGAGCTCCCAGGGCATCGGCATTGGGCTGCTGGCCAAGACCCCCCTGAACTACGCCCGGCCGGCCAAGAGGAATAACATCCGCAAGAGGAAGATCCAGAACCTGATCTACGACGCGCTGGAGAGGCCGAGAGGATGGGCGCTGCTCTACCACGCGTTCGTGTGAGTATCTGAATGATGAGAGGAGAGAGATCCTCCCCTCGGCTCTCCGTTCGCACTTTGTTTCAGCAGTTTTCAGGCCTTAATGAAGCTGGTGAGGCTGTAACTTAATATTGCTGCTGGAAATGAAAAGCTTCCTCTTGTATGTCGCTGTAGCTGCTGGTTATGTAAGCGCTCAGCAGGCTTCAGCTGCTGGATCGTTTCTCTGGTGTGTGTGTGTGTGTGAGAGAGAGAGAGAGGGCGAGAGAGGTTTCACCTGTGCAGGTATTCTGTGTGGTGGATGGGTTTAAATGTGGATTCCAAACCTCTGAAACCACTTAAACCCACAAGAGTTACATAAGTGGAGCTCCAGCAGGTGGCTGATGGTGCTGAAGTGTGTTACCAAACTCTGAGCTCGCTGTGAGCGGGGGACTCGTTCAGTGATGGTCCGAGTGACCGTCAGTATCTTTGTTGCAGTGTTGGATTTTTCTGCTCAACTTACAATCACATAATCACGATTATTCAATTCAGTTTTAAAATTCAAATCACAATAAAACAGAAAAAAACTGCATAAATGAATAAATGAGACCAGAGTGAATGTGGACAAAAGTAAAGGAGCTCTTCTTTACTTTTCTTGAGCCCTGCTAATTTTAAAATTTTGATTTGTGATGGAAATATTTTTATTTATGTAAAAACACAAAAACCAGGCAGCAGGTGAGTCATAGTGCGTGCTGCTGAGCAGGTGTCTGTGCTGAAAAGACGGCTGACAGTCGGGCACGTCCGTGACCGATTCCTGTCCAGAGAAAAGATCCCAGAGTGCACAGAGGCCTCAGCATTAGGGATGGGAACCGGTACCGGTTCTGACATAAACGGTAGTAACCAGACCGAAAAGCAGCGCACATTTCGGTGCTTTTTTTTTTTTTTAAAAGTATGGTTATTTATGTAAGGTGAACTAGCAAACATCATAGCTACATGCGGCTGTCTTCTTGTTTGATGGCAGATGCTCCCTTCACCCTGGCTTAAAAGGCTAAAATGACCAAAGAAAAAGTGGAAAACAGCTGAACATGAGAGGTTTTTGGACAAAGTTTGTGTTTTTCCATTGTTTAAGCACTGCTTCCAGCCAAGAGTGATGCCATACACCCCCTATAGCTGCAGAGAAGACTAACATTATCTTTTTACAGAAAACAGTTAAACATGAGAAGTTTTAGGACAGTTTGTGTTTTCCATTCTTTAAGCACCGGCACAGTTTCAAAAGTACCGGTTTGGCACCGGTATCGGATAAAACCTAAACGATACCCATCCCTACTCAGCATCCTGCGGCTGACGGCTGCTTCTGAGGCGGCGGCTCGTTTGTTTAACCGTGATCTGAAGAACGACCAGAACACAAAAACATCACCTGTTGGTTTGAAGACATGGACACAGATTTCTTTTTCATAACAGTCAGATTTGAAGTTAATATCTTTCAGGAGGTATGCTTCACATCTGCAGCCAGATGTGCAGACTCTTCAGAGGGGATGTGTCACCGTGGCAACTAAGAAAACGTGAAAACCACTGTAAATTAACTGTCTCTGGGATCTTTCTCTAAACCTGAGCAACTAGTTTAATTTTCTAACCATAACCAACTGGTTTTATTGCCCAAACATAACCAAACCATTACTGTTAATGATGATTAATAGCGGATCAATCAATAACCTAAATCTGTCCCAGGGGGGAGTTGAATTGAGGTCTCTGGTGTGAGTGGCGAGATGATTCCCTCCACTGCTGAAGCCCTGAAGTGCAGATTCCCAGTTTTATATCCAGCGTGTCTTCAAAGACGTTGCTGTGGAGAGGCAGCAGGCAGCACCTGCATGAACTCTGCCCTGTTCTCGTCCTCCTGGTTTAAGAGGCGTCTTTGGTTTTAAAGCACTTCCTGTAGTTTTGAAATCACTCCGATGTGACAAATCTGATTCTTGACTCAAAGTCGTGCTGGGACACGACTTTGAGTCAAGAATCTACTACATTACAAAACATCCACATAGACCCTTTCATGTTATTCCTGCTGAGTCAATGTGACAAAGGTGTAACTTACCTGCTGCAGGTGTGGGGGTCAGAGGTCAGAGTTCTGTGTGACATCACGCTGATCAGGGAATAACCCGATTAAATGTGGACGCGCTGACTTGATCGCGTCCTGGATCGGACAGGTGTAAATGTGTTTCTGCATCTTGGGTCTGTCGCAAACATATTTTTGTGTTTTGAGGTCAAAAAGGTATTTTACCGTCATTTAGCTGCGATTGAAACCTGAAACGTCGGCTCAAATCTTGTTTGGTCTGCAAACATTTCCAGGAAAACTGTTGGATCTCCTTCTTTTTGTCCTCCTGCACACGGTGTGAGGAATGCTGCTGACTGAGATCACAATAGTGCGTGATGGTCATTTAAACTCCCAACTCAAAGGCAACTCAGAAGACGAATTCCTGAATTTAATTTATGCCTAAAACTACGTTAACAAGCTTGTGAAGCGCGATGTTTGGGACGATGTTTATCACCAGCCTTGCAGTACTGCCTCTGTTTCACTTCACTGCAGGTTGTCTGCGTGGTCACGTCTTCAGGCTTTTATGTTGCCAGTTTTAAATGATTGCAGGTGTTTACTTTTCAAATTTGGATCACTTTGGACGAAAAGCGACCACCCTGCTTCCTAACTAGTAACAAAGTGATCTTTGTTGTGTTTTGATCACATGGCTGTGCTCATCCGGGTTAATCTCACCACTGTAATGGGAAGGCTGAAAGAAGGCTGGTGTAAGAGTCTTGCTTGCTCTTCATTCGTAAGTGCAGCTCTGTTTGAATCTCATTGTACTGCAGTCGGTACCTTCATAAGAAGGAATTTGTATTTTCAAAGCTGAGGTCTTAAACTCGTCTTTATGAGCCTGTGAAACATCAGAAAATGTGTTTTATTCATTGAACTGGATTATTAATCTGTTTACAGTCAAGAAGCAAACCGATGGTTTAGTTTGTTGTTAAATCCAATCAGCAGCAGACGACTGAGGCGGTTACTTTAGCTTTTCAGGTAAATGTTGCCACACTTGGACCTGCAGATGCTTCCTGGGAAATCTCCAGATTCCAGAACAGCAGGAAGCTTCTACATGAATAACCTAATGCTGAGTTGTGGCTGTTTTCAGGTTGCGTAACAGCGTCCACGAGCTGTAAAAAGGGCCTGTTGTTAGTTTGGGTGAAGGTTTCACCTCTGCAGTAAAAATCTGCCGGGCAGTAATGAATCCAGGCGAAGCTGACTGTAATAAATATTCTTTTTATTTTTGCTCCTTGTTTGGACACACTTCAGCTCTCGGGTCTCACGGATGCTGACAGAGCTGCCAGAACGACAGAGGATCGCAGCTCCAGGAAAACACCTTTTGTTTGTTCTCACAATTCACCGTTGTTCCAAACGAGAGCTTTTATTTAGCAGCCAGAGGTGCAAACTCAACATCTGCAGCCACAAACAACAAGAAAGCACCGGCTGGTTTCTTCTTCCTATTGTTTATTGGGCCAAGATTACCTGATGGATCAGTGAAGAAATGACTCATTCTCTTATTTATTCTCGTAGCTGATGCGAATAAAAAATATTCTTCCAAATGTTAATATTTGGGGCTAAAATATTCACTAGAAGTCCAGGTTGCCCTAATTTAATAAAATGAAACATTACTTTATTCCTGCTGACTTTCTATTACATATAATCCTTCATTAAAAGATCTTAACCCTCTGGTGTGCTCAGACAGATGGTCCTGCCTGAGAGTCTTAACTCAGGGGGAAACCCGTCCTCCTGACTCCAGTTTATTTTTGCTACTATGTGATAAAACAAGCCCAAAGAGACTGACTCGTGGCGAATCTCGTGCTCCACTGGCAGGACGCGTGCTTTCCCAGCAACACGACATATGCATCTCCCAATATGGCCGCTCCATATGGGCGGCTGGTGTCAGAGCAGGAAGTGACGTGTGAAAAAGGAAAGAAGGGGAGTTCTGGTGTTGGGGGTGGTGTGACAGGAAGTGGCGAATACAGAAACGGTGGACTGAAACATGAGTGTCCAAACTGACACGTGACTTTACATAAATGTGAAGACTCATCAAAGGGGCAGTTTACTCCAGTTAAATACACACAAAACTCTGTTTGACCATTTGAAATTTCAGGAGTTAGAATAATCCAGGTGTCTTGGATTATTGTACAAAGTAAACAACAATCAGATGTCTCTCCAGTGACTCGGTCATCTTGCAGAGAGGCTCCGCCTCTTCCCTCCTGGTCCGTAGCTCCGGGGCCTCGGCGAGTTCAGCCTGCGGGCAGGTGAACCGTGTCCTCACCTGCTGCAGACGGTTGGATCAAAAGACTCACTGCAAGCCTGAGATTTCCATGTGAAGTTACGTGTGTTGGAAACCAACACGTTGTCCTGCTGTCACAAACATGGACTACATCACCATGACGATAAAGCCACCAGTGAAAATAGCTCCCAGCAGCCTTTTCTTCCTTTAACCAGCTGCTTGAGGACATTCAGGAACCTTGAACGTTTGTAACTGTGGGACTGGCTCTGCATGTTGGAGTTGTTGATGTCTATAAGTTCAAATGAAGCTCATAAATTAGAAAGCGAGGAAACTTTGCCTGCAGCGAGTCGCAGATGAAGGAAAAATTGGTTTCAGTTCAGGTCGCCAGATCGATTTCGTTCGATTTCACGTGCTCTGTTTACCGTGTCGAACTTTGATGAAACAAAACTTGTTTTCATGTTTTTGATCAGCCGACTGATCCTTGACTCTGGTGGCCTTCAGCCCTGCAGACAGGCCGATGTCATGGAGGGTATCCAGAGTAACTGTGGTGAAACTAAACCAAAACTCTCTGTGTAACGAGATGCCAATAGAACTACATTAGAATAGGATTTGGGGGAAACGGTCTTCTTTCATCCAATCAACAGAAAAGGGAAAAAGGAATTTACCTGGCATGACATTAAAACCTAAATTTTATTCAGTGCTGGAAAAATGACTCACTCACGTCATTTAAAAAAACCCATAAACATGTTCTCTGTAACAGTCGGCCATTTTTGATGTTCACTGGTCTCTGTTGTTAGTTGATGTTGGGAATGTGGCAGCGTAATAGATGGCGTGTAAGACGGATTCAGCTTCTGAAAAAGGATCTGAAAAGTGAAGCTGATGAGTTAAATGCATTAAACCTGAGCGATGTTTAAAGGCCACCAGGGGGCGACTGCTCTGATTGCAGAAAGACTTGTGTTCCTGCAGAAGGTAAAAGAGCCGTGAGCCCCTCTGTAAACACCTTCCTGAGGAGTTTATGGTCTTGATCCCTCATTTCAGGTCATATTTAGTCATTCTGGCTGGTTAGCCAATCAGCATGTGGCTTCATAATCAGCTTCTCCCCTCACTCATCATACCCGGACTTCCAAACGCTGAGATGGCGATTTTGAAACGCTCGTTTTTACAGACCGATAGGTGATGTCACTGCGGGTGCATCTATGGGGCGGATACGAATGGCGATGAGGCGACCAGCACAATCATTTAATGTGAATGTGTCACAGATGTCGACCAGCTGCTGGTTTAAAGCTCTGCTGCAGCTCACTGGGTGTTAAGTGTCTTGCTCAAGGGCACTTCAGCTGTTCGGGCTGACAGCAGGGGAAGCATTACTCACACACTTCACCCACAGATTCTGATGCATAGGCAACACTTCAACGTGACACATGTATGGGGAAGTGGGACGAGGATTAAAGAGCAGAAGCAGATGGATGGACTGCGATAAAGAAAGAGGGGAAAAACGCAGACACGAAGACGAGGATCCGCTGTCGGAAAACCACAAAAACACTCAGAATTCTACCTGCTTGGGACGTTGCGTTTAGTCGTGTCCTGGAAAAACTTGTTGTGGCAGGTCTGTTAACAGAAAAACAAACATTTATTCAGTCAGATTATTCGTTTTTATGTGATACTGCAACACATTCAGGTTTAACACTTTATGCACGACTGTAGCCGTTGGTGTCTAATGTTGTTGTCTAAGCTTCGCTCATGTAAACACTGCAGTCTGACGTCACCACTCGATTACCTGCAGAACTTTCCAAGCTTGTTGGAAAATGGTGCCTTTGTCCTTCCATGTAAAGAGTTTCCTGTCTCCTACAAACAGTCTGAGTAATGTTAACATGCAGAACCGTGCAAAGGTTTTAGACTCAGACCAACCCGAGAAGCATCAGGTTCTCCAAAATAACCAAGTCTGAAAACAAGTCAAAATACAGATGGAAAATAATCTCAACCGAGTCTGGTACCTATTCCAAAACAAGTCCTTTAACCAAGGCTGAGAATAAGACTGAAAAAGAAACTCTAAACAAGACCAGCTAAGGTGGAGTCCAAGTATAAACAAGGTCTGAACTTAAGTTCAATTCAATTTTGTTTATATCGCGCCAAATCACAACAAAAGTCGCCTCACGGTGCTTCATAGATACAGAGAAAAACCCAACAGTCATATGACCCCCTATGAGCAAGCACTTTGGCGACAGTGGGAAGGAAAAACACTCTTTTAACAGGAAGAAACCTCCGGCAGAACCAGGCTCAGGGAGGGGCGGGGCCATCTGCTGTGATTGGTTAGAGAAGGAAGACAGGATAAAGACATGCTGTGGAAGAGAGACAGAGGTTAATAACAGACATGATTCAATGCAGAGAGGTCTGTTAACACATAGTGAGTGAGAAAGGTGACTGGAAAGGAAAAACTCAATGCATCATGGGAATCCCCCGGCAGCCCACGTCTATTGCAGCATAACTAAGGGAGGATTCAGGGTCACCTGGTCCAGCCCTAACTATATGCTTTAGCAAAAAAGTTCAAAACAGGTCTAAGACAAGTTTGAAACCAATCTAAAATAATCTGGAAACAAAGTTTATCCTAAATTTAATCCAAGGATGAAAGTAGTCTGAACCAAGGTTCAAATCAAGTTTAATAGTTTGAAAGCAGATTTGAAACATTTAAATCCAAAACATCTGAAACCAGTGTGAAATAAGTCTAAACTGAGCTTGAAACCAGACTTAAACCAGAACAAAGCCGGACGTGTGGCATGTTTGGGAGGAAGCTTCAAACCAGCTCAGCACTCTAACCTGTTTGTAGAGCACTGAGGAGAACGAGGGCTGTTGTCCGGACAAATATTGATCCGATTTCAGTTATTGATGAGTGAAGCTAATCGTGGCTCATCTCTTCTCTGGACTCAACTAAAGTTTAAATGCTGAACGTGACTCAGGTCCTTGTTTCTGCCTCTGGAGGCGACACTGTGAGCAAAGGTTGCAGTATCGGACCGCAGCTACCATCACAGAGCTGAAGTGATGTAATACCCAAATTTTGGTTTCCATAACAACGCAGTGGAGAGAGTGAAATCAGATCCAGAGTGGAGGCTGCGAGCCCGGGCGAGCGAGCATGTGTGAAAGCAGAGAAAGAGAGCGAGGGAAACGCGAGATGTTTGACATCAGCAGTTTTGGTGGCAGGTCGGTGGTGATCTTTGGCCTCGGCCTGGCATCCAGACAAGCCTGACAGGAGGGCTCCGTCCCACAATGCACTGCTGTATGCATCTTTCTGTTTGATGCCATGCTCTCTCTCTCACTCTCTCTTCACTTCTCCTGGATTTTGATGTTGTTTTCTTTTACTAGAAAAGCAACGACAGCAGCCGTGTCTGTGGGTGGAAATCATCTCCTTCAGATGAAGACCTTGTGCTGTCAGTGTTTGTGATTTTCATGCTTTCATATCGCTCGAAGGATCACACGCCGCTCTGCAGGTGGAGGCCATCTTGCAGCCCTCCTCCTCTAAACTCTGTCAAAACCGTGTAAATGAAACATCCTGAAACGAGCAGCTGATCCGACTGCTGCAGTTTAGACCAGGATGATGGACGCAAAGGAGTTTTCACATGTTAGGAGAACTTGTGGGCTGCTTTTCTGCTCCAGCTCATCCAAAACCATCTCGTCTGTGTTTCCGTTACCTGATGCTGAGCCGTTTCCCTGCTTTTCGGTCGAGCAGCTCTCACAAAGCTGAAAACCACTCAGTGTCACATTAAACCCAGATGAGATGTTGTGTACTCGCGTTTCATCATTTTATCATACGGATGTTTTCAAACTGACTCAAACCTGAAACTAGGCTCTGAATCAAGTCTGAACAAAGTTTAGAAAGAAGTTTGAACCCCTGAGAGCTTGAAAAACCTTTAATTTGAATAAAATACTGTGTGACCTGAAAGGAATACACAGAGCTTACAACGTAGATGGTTAAATGGGCGATACATTCTCCAGCTCGGCTTTCTGATTTGTGTCAAACTGAAACAAAAGGAAGATGACGAGTTTCCAATTCCATCTTAATCTTCCCTGATTTTTGCTGAACGTGCAAAAAGCTATTTTTACCCTGGCAGGAAACTGCTGTGCATAATTATCTGAAACCTCAGCAAATTACTGTCTGAATCCAGGCTGAACGAGATTAATGTCACACTTTATTGGCACATCTGTCTCTCCCGGTGCAGCCGCCGTCCTCGGTCCTTCGTCAGAGTGAAACCTCATGTTTGAGTAAAGACATCCACAGGCAGAGATGTTTGAGTAGTTTTGTCACTGCACAATGAGTGAAACGTCCTTGTAGAGGGAATAAATGCATCACTGCTCATCATTTATCTTCTTAAAATGCTGTTGGTTGGGACCAGATCAGGTTTAATTAGTAGTGCTGTAGTTTTAGTGCTTTTATTTTGGTCGCAGATCAATTTCCTGTGCAGGAAAGCTGTGACCCGGGTAAGGCCGATTAGAAAAATCTTCAGCAGAGCAAAATCAGCAAATTTCCGTCAATCTGCTCAACCAACAGGAGGTCGTAATGAAGTCCACAGTGTGTATTTACAGTAAACAGCAAGCGTGATTGGCTGTAAAGACGTCACATGACACGAGCTGTGTAAACACAGATGGAAGATTCATACCATCCGGCATACTTTTATTAATATTTATAAAGATAAATTCAACCTGCTGGAAACACAGGAAGTTGCAAACTGCGAGAACAGACAACACGCCACGAACAACTCGAACAAAAGACACGCCCTCGCTGTTAGCTTCCTCCATCCTGTGATACGGTGCACTGCTGCTGACGGGTGGTGTCGTTATCATAGCTTGGCCTGTTGTCACTGACCACATTTATTTGTGTATTTTCATGTTAATTCATTTGTCTTCAGAGAAGTATAACAGGACTGAATACTTGGCTGCCGGGTCCGTGGTGTCCGCGTCCACAACACAGTCAAATCCAGGCTTCAGGGAGCAGCTGAAAGTAGCCTGATGCATCAGTTTTTACAGTCGTGCTGGTTTCCTCCTCTCAGTGTGAGTGCACCTCTGCTCCTCACATGAGTCTGGGTGGAGCTATCAAGAAGCAGATGAAGGTGGTGGAGTAAATGCTGCAGTTCCTGCAGTAAAAGCTTCCATTAGAGGGCGACAGAGAGCAATAGTTTGCAGACACTCAGAGAAAAGCTGTTGTTGTGGCTAACATGCATGGTGACGTAAACCAGCGGTCCCCAACCCCTGGGCCTCGGACCGGTACCGGTCCGCGAGTCGTTCGGTACCGGGCCACGAGAGTTGAGGCTCAGGTGTGAAATGTCTGGTTTTCAGGGTTATTTTGTTAAAGTTTTTATCGTTTACTATTTATCCGCGACACCTTAAAGGCCGGTCCGTGAAAATATTGTCGGGCATAAACCGGTCCGTGGCACAAAAAAGGTTGGAGACCGTTGACGTAAACGACACATCCTACATCTGATCAGCCGATACGACCGAAATCTGATCCTGCTTGTTGAGTCAGGATAGACCGATGTTGTGGGATCGCTGCGTATCAATTCCCGGTCTGTTCCTCACAGTCAGGACGCTGGGAAAACGTTGGATTAATGCATTCCTACGTCAGTCACCAGAAACTACCTGAACAGGTTTAAGAAAAGATGGCGGCTTGAGTTTAAATACGCCCCTTTTACACGACGTCACTGATCCATGATGTCAAACAGCATCTGTTCTCTTTAATTCTCTTACTTTCTTCGAATCAGTGACGGGTGTTTTCATCGAGTACGTGGGACCTTTGAACGGTTGGTGTGGACCCGTGGGTTAAACCGCCCGATCAGACGCTTGCAGGCTGAAGCAAGTGGAGTCAGAGACTGTGCAGATAATTAGTGGTGACGAGCGCTCATTAGCAATCAGTAACTCCAAACAGCAGTCACAGCAGACTCCACGGGGTGAGAGTGATTCAGTCATGGCAGACACATCAGGCGAGCTTCTTTTTAAAGCTTGTCTGCAGTTTTGGTGCTTGTTTGGAGTGAGAGGCTCGGCGCTGTGATCTGAGTGGATTTATGATCTTTTCAGCATCAGGATTCGATAAAGTGTCAGCTGGCAGTTTGAGCCCACAGATGCACAAAAGCTGGTTCCTTTATGGAGGCCGTGGCGCCTCTCGTCCTGTGACCCGTTTAAACCAACCTCGCTTCCTGCGTGCAGTCAGTCGCAGCTGTGACGCTTCAGCGAGAACACATCAGTGGCTGAACGAGTGCAGCCGCTCTTCAGGTGTATCAGGTTGATTCTTCGTGCTCTTACACATGTTGATGACTTTTACCTCGAGCACCGAACACTCGCCGTTTTTACTGATGTTTTCATGCAGGTGGACGGAGCTGACGTGAGAAACGGTGCAGCGATGTATAAATAGGCCCTGCCAGTGACGTATGTAACAGATTACAGTTTACACACTTACACATGTGATCCATTTCCAGATTTATTTATTAAACTGCGCTCCTCAGAAAGGTCTGCATTTCCAGAGTTTCTGTGGGAGCAGCCACATCAGTCCAGATGTTCCTGAGAAAACATCTGGACTTTGGAGATTCCTTTTAAGAAGTTTTTAAAAATCAGACTTTGAACTATTTTCCCAGCCACCTGCAGGAAGCATATCTGCTGTGTGAGTCTTTGTTTGACCAGGAAGTGAAACTTTTGAGGTGAAGAATCTCTTTCATGAGACACCTGCACGCAGGAGTTCTCCTGAGTTTGGGGAAATCATGCAAACTGCACACAGAGGGACCCTGCGTGGGTTCAAACCCTCTCACTGTGAGACCACAGTGCCAACACTTTGGCCTGAATCACTCAATCCGCTCAGTCGCTGCTTCCTTCTGGAAGCCCCAGATCCTGCTGCCGTCCTCGCTGAGGTCCAAACAGTAGTTTTGGGGGTTAGTGTCAGGACGTCTTTAACTCACAATTTCTGTAGATTAAAATCATTTTATTTTTCTATTTTGTTTTGTTTCCGTATTGAATTCAAACCTGTTTTGAGGTAAAACCACAGTTTGGCTTCACATCCATTAAAATAAGGTTGTTTTGGGTGTAATGATGGAAGCAGGGAGGTGGGGGGAGAATCATTTCCAAAAATCATCTCCAGCAGTCTTACAGGGACATAATGACCTGACCAGGCTCGACGTCTTTGAAGACAAGTCGATGGGTTTTGATTGGGAGATGGTGGCGTGCACTTGCTGCTGACAGAGGAGACGACTCGGATCGTTTCTGCTCCTCTTCGTTCATTTCCACTGAAGAGTCTGATCTTCACCGGTTTGACTGACGTCTTCCATCAAACCAGCTGCGCGTGTCTAATGCATCACTTCCTGCGAATCAAGAAGAGGTTTTAGCAGCGAACGGGAAATGACTTCCACAGAAGTCCATTTATTTGCCTCCAGATTTTAAGATTGACTGCTATTGATCTGGATCTAAGAGGCTAAAAGCATCTTCACATCTCACGACTCAAATTATTTATGTTTCACTTGTGTTTTAATGGCAGACTGAACGTGTTATTGCTTTCAGAGCAGCGTCATTTCATGGGAAATCGGAAATTTTACTTTTCTTTCTTTACTTTTTTCCCAGCATTTCTGAGGCTGCTCAGAACAAGTTAGAGCTTGTGAAAGTTCTGCGTGCCGGGCTCATCGTCCGGCCCTGATGCCTTCTGGGTCATTTAAACACCTGTAAATGTAGCTCATGAAATGGAGAAACAGCACTGATATGTCCACATGTTCCTCACAGTTTGGACATATGACGTGGATCAAACAACTCTAAGTTCTCCAGATGTTTCTCCAGGACGGGTTGATCCGTTTGCAGTTTCGTTGACAGCTCGTGGAATAATATGAAGGATTGTTTTAACACTCAGGTTTGGTGACACGTGTTCAGGTTCAGTCAAGCTGCAGTTTGAAGAACGTCTTCAGGGCCTGGAAGAGTTTGATCAGTGTGCCGTGGACTCAAAACGTGGGTGAAAAGGAGACTTTAGCTTGTTTGGAGCAGCCGCCCATCCCGCGTGCTGATACGACCCAAAGTGCACAGTGACATTGTGCACTTCTGCTAAGAAAACTATGAAACACTATTGGCTGCTACTGTGACTTGAATTATGGCCGACCCCGGGCTTCTTTGAGAGGCTGGAACATGAAAAGGTCAGATTTTGCATGGCGCCATTAAACACACTGAAGTTATTGTATAAAAACATGAGCTGATTGTGAGGGTTTGGCCGATTTGGCAGGATGAACGGCCGTCTTTGTTCTGCTCGTTTAGGTCTCTGTTCAGGCCTAATGAGCGATTCATGTTTCACTCCCTCATAGTAAAGTGTTAACATTTAAAGTTTGAAGTTTGCGTGGGGACTGCGAGATGTTCACTGACAGTTAATAAAGTAGGATTTTCATGATTTACATCCAAACATAAACAAGACCTCAGTGTCTTAATTCATGTATTGGATTCCCTCTGTGGAGGCTGTTTGTGTTCAGGGTTTCCTAATGGACTCTGTGGTTGTGGTCATCTAGTGGAATGATATTCATGTCAGACAGATGTTGGAGCAGAGCGAGCGCCGTGCAGCCGGGAGATGAAATGTAAGATCGAGGCTCTCTAAACTCCAAATGGAATCAAACGTCGAGTCTGAAAAGTGCAAAAAATGTCAAGAAATGTTATTTTTAGATGATTTCATTTTTGTTGCTACCATGTGGCCAAAAATAATCATTATATTAATATTTATGTCTCTTTTCTTTTACAAGAGCTCAGGACAGATACAGAATTGTTGATATGTGGTGAAGGAAACAACATTGCATAACAAACTCACAGCCCAACACCTCTGGAACGGGACGTGAGTGGGAACACGAAAGGTCTGCTCCTACCTGCGCTCGTGTCCTGTCATTATGATGTCACGAAGAAGAATCGTCCTTCACTGTTTCTCTGAGATCATTTGTTTCATCGTCAGTTTGTTTCTCTGCAAAACGAAGAATATCAGCGAGCCGAGCTGGAGGGTTTTGAGCCTTTGTTCCAGAAACGCGACTGAACTATTGATTAAGCGATCGATCGCTTCAGCTCTGGGTGGATGTTACCTGGATGTAGCTCGTTTGTCTGAAAACATCAAAGAGGAAGGAGAAGGATCACTGATCAGCTGGTGTAGATCACATGACTGCTTTAAAATGAGGATTCGCCACCAGTTTCATGTAAATCTGAATCTTTATTATCTAACATGTCCTGATGAGTGGACAGTTAATGGGCAGCTGTGGGGAAAAAAACACTTCCACCTACAGGAAACATGTTTGCGGTGGAGAATCAGGAGGTGGTCACGAGCATAATGAAGCCTTCAGGTGTTGTTTAAGGTGCTAACACAGCAGGAAGGCTCTGGAGTGAATGTCAGGGTTCACTTTGTGCCACATAGCTCACTACATGCTGCTTTTTACTCTTTAAGAACACAACAAAGGAAAAAACAGTAACTTTTGAAGGAGGAACGCATCAGAGCATGCTCAGATGCATCAGAGCTGCGTTCCTCTGAGTGTATAAGACGGTATGTTTGAGCGGTATTTGTTCAGATGGCGCCTCTGAGAAAAGAAATAAGAAAATAAAGAAATCTGTAAATCTTACAGTGTCAGCGAGTGCACGACTGCAGAGCTTTAATCTGTTTCAAGATCATTTAGATACAAAGGCCAACAGGACGGCTTTGAAATGATTCTGATTAAACAGGATTTAACATGGATTATATTTTGATTTAATCTGTTAATAAACCCAAAGAGAATGAAAACGCTCTGTTATGGTCCCTAAACGACGCAAACTAACACGGCTGTAGTTCAACAAACTTAATAATAAAAATTATGATTGCTCACAAAGAACTATCACAAATAGATGCAGCAGAAGATGAAGAAGACAAAGACGACCAGGAAGCAGGCACACAAAGGGCCGACGGAGCCCCGAGACGTTTGCTGCTGTGGCCCATAAATCATGGAAGGAGTGCGCCTCAATATTTCATCACTTTAAAGATTAGTGCCAGAGGCAGCTTTGATTATTCTTTTTTAAATCTCCTTTATTTTTCTTTGGTTTTAAAATTTTATTTCAGTTTGTTTCTGTTGTTTCTTTTTGTTGCATGTGTGTTTTTCTGTTTCGTTGCCGTCTTTTACATGGAAGCACTTGGTTGCTGTTTTTATGATGTTCATGACCTAAACCCCCAACTCGACTCATGGTTCATGCACAGAAAGTCGGTGCTGATGAAGACGAGGGCTTTGCAGACTGCACCTTCCTCATGAAGCTGCCGCCGTGCGAGCAGGTTAACCTGATCCTGAGATCTCTGACTGCACGTGCACACGACTTTGTGTTTGGACAGAACTCTGTGGGGATGTATGCTTTCACCGTTTCAGGTGTTGGTACCATCTGCCAAGAGGGCAAAGGTGAACGGGCAGCAGGTGTCCATCTTTAGGGAGCCCCGAACAGCCGAGAACTTATGACATCACCCACCTTGCTCTGTTCACAGCAAGGCCATCGGCATCAGCCGCTGATGCTCAACGAGGGCGAAGGGTTTGTCTGTGAATCTTTAAGGTGTCTATGAATGTCTAAGGCATGGGAGGCACACAGCGCAGGTTTCTGTGCACCATCAGAGGTCCGGTGGAGGCCTCCGATGGACCTCCATCGGGCCGTTGCAGATGAAACCCCTCGTCGTGCTCTGACGGGTGGAGCTGGTCTGACCCGAGCGGGGCTCAGATTCTGCCTCTGATGTCACGTTTGCGTCACGTCACAACAATGGCTCCTCTCATCGGTGACTCAGCGTCCGGACCATTTCCGATCCACATTAGTTCGACCGATTCCACGTTTCCGTGACGATACTGTGGAGATTCAGCTTGTCTTCCTCTTGAGCACAATTACACCAAACACTGGAGCAAATTGAGTTTTCCTGCTGTTATCAGTGCTTGGACATTTCTCTGCAGCCCCTCGTTGGAGGCTCTCGCTCTGCCACGCTTTATTATTTCCCCTCGCTCTCTCTTCATCCCTCGGACCCAGACGGCGGTAATGTTTGTGGTGCCCGGCGGCTCCAGCGTCCCCCGAGGCTGTTTGCTTCGGGCCGCAGCCGCTTAAGAACGATACCTTCAGGTTTCATTTACGTCAGGCTGTGCAGCAGAACGCTTTAATCTTCAGGTTTGAGCTGGAATCAAGTTTTTCAGATCAAAGTGTATGAAGTCAGCACGCCTGTGCTCTCTGACTATCTGCAGCAGTGTTTCTGTAGATCTGCTTAAAGGCTTTCAGGATCCTGCACAATCACATGTTTTTGCTGTGACGTTCCAAAGTGATTCACATTTTGATCTTCTGATGATTTCTTGTCCAAAGCTTAACAAATATCCAAACAAACCACTGCTGTGTTTGATGAGGAGACATGTGACACTCCACCCCACAGTCTGTCCTGAAGCCTTTTACTGGATTTAAACTCAATTTGTTGCTACAAAGCGATCAGTTTCTCACCATTTTGCATCCCTTTGTAGTCATTTTCTCTCTCTTTGTGGTCCCTTTGGATCTTGCATATCTTTTCAGTGATGTTACATAATTTGAGAGTCAGTTCTCCTCTGTTTGTGATCATTTTGCATCCCTTTTGTCTTCTTTTGATCACCTTGTGCCTCTATGGGGCTCTTGTGCCAAATGATGGATGCCAAATGAAGCTTGCATGTCTTTTCAGACATTATTTGACATTCATTTTTCATCCATTTGGTTATTTTTTTTTTTTTTTTGATGAATAGAAATCATGTAGGAGTCCAACAGCCTCTTATTGGAGCCCTGTTGTCATTGTGAGCCTTTCCGTGCTCATTTTGAATCAGTTCTTTTCCATTTATTAGTTTTTCTGCCCTTTTTAATCATTTGACAGTTGTATATTCATGTCCCTGTGTTGCATCTTAATGCTGTTTTGTTTACATTTTTCATCCCTGTGGCTTTCTCATGTCTCTCTCAAGTCATTTTGCATCCCACTGCAGTCATTGTGTATCCCTTTGCATACAAAATGCATCCAGCATCTCTTTGTCTTTCACAGCCTCTGAAACGAGACTCATTAAGCATGTTTTCTTTCCTGCTGTGCTCATTTTGTCTCACTTTGTGGTAATTTGATGCCTTTTTGAGTTATTTTTCATCTGTTGACATTTTTGCTTCTCCTTTCAGTCACCTTAAATCTGATGACATGATTTCACAGCTTCTTATGATCATTTTCAGTCATCTCTTTGAGCTTTCTGTGCCTCTTCAGTTATTTTGTGGTGATTTCCTGTCGTGTAACGATGGTTTTGGTTTACATTTGTGGCAGTGAAACAGTCCGTTTGCTATTGGAGGAGTCTCCTGCTCTCTGAGGCCACGTCGGTGCCAAAGGTGACCAGATACATGCGGAGGCGTTTCACGTTTACGATCCCTCGGAGTGATTCAGTGCAGCAGCTCAGCTGCAGTTTAGCAGGTGGTTAACGAGGGTTTCTCTCCTCATTTGTCTCCGTGGTGACGGGTGTAGTTTACAGCTTCAGCAGTGGATGCTGGGTAATGGTAATAATGATTTCACCGGGTGTAATTTAGATGAAGCATCACTCGTGGTTTTATTGTTCACTGGTTTGACTCGTGCGGAGAATTTTTAGGTGATGTGTGATTAAAACACGGCGATGTCGGGGAAACGCGCAGCTCCATGAATCTTCTTAATGTGATCATCGAGTGAACGCATGACTGTGGTTGTGCGTGTGTTTATTAACAGATGGTGACCTCACAGTGAGCAGCATCAGAGACCAATGGGAGCGTTAAACTCCACAAGTTTGCTCAGTTTATCTTTTTGGGGGTGAAAATGATCAAACTGTGGCAGCAGTGAACGAGCACGGTGGATATTTAGCTGCTGTCTGGTGTGTCGGGTACATGCGGAGCTCACAGTCAGACGGATCAGACTGCAGCTGAGGTTCAGTGGGAATCTTTCATGGCTGTGTTGGATTTTATTCATCTTTAATGCATCAGAAGGAGAAGGAGCGCTGCGAACTCTCTCGTGCTCATTTTGCCAAAACCAGACGCTCCTCCTGGTTGGTTTCCAGAAAAATTCATTTTGTCACAACATATAAATAAAAAGCTGCTTCAGACATTCGTGCCCGTTTCTGTTCATCTCATGTAAAAGTCCAGCGTGTCTGAACTGGGAACCACCGCCCCCTCACAGCAGCCCCGAGACTAAAGCACTTCTGCCCCCTTTTTTACTTGTTTCGTGTCTCTTCAGACGTTTTGGATTGTTTGACCAAGACTGTGTTTATTTTGGACATTTTGCATCCCTGCATAGTAATTCTGTCACTTTTTGGTCATTTTTCATGTCTGTGAACTGTTGCTGTCTCATTTCAGTCACTCTGGTTAATTTGTGTTTCTTTGTAGTTGTATTTAGTTTTTCTGTGGTCATTTTCTGCCTTTTATGATCTCTGTGGATACTTATCATCTCTTAGGTCCATTTAACATAAATTTGGGTGATTTTGCATCTGTTTCTGTTTTTTTTTTAAGATTATTTTTTCCTCTCAATGTTTTTAATGATGTCTCTCTTTGTTGTCTCTCTGTATTTGTGAGCATTTTGCACTTTTGAGTCCGTTTGTATTCTGTGTATTTGTGTTTTTCATATATCTGCACCATCATTTAAAGTCGTTTCTTCTAACCCTCTGTGATCAGAGTCGGTCTCTTTGTCTATCTCTGCTGTGATTGGATGAGAGCTGGGTACCCGTCAGACAAGTCACCCGTCTTTCTCAGGAACGTTTTTCATTTCGTTTTTCTTCGCAGCTCTTTTCAATAACCACGTCTCATTTTGTGGTTATTACACGTCGTTTTCATCTCTGTGGGCTTTGCTTTGCATCCCTTTGAGCTCACGTTGAGTTTTTCTTTGTCACTTTGGGGTAATTCCTTATCTGTGGTGGTTTTGTTGGGTTATCTTGAGTTTTGGGCTGTTCTGGAGAGTCTTTCAGTGTGTTTGTCGTTGTTACTCTTGAGTCTTAGTTCTGATGAATATCTTTGACTGGGTTTTGTCATCTTTTCGGTTTTATCATTATTCTGCTGTTCATGTTTTGGGATTTATTCGTGTCTCTTTGCATGCTGTTGCTAAGTCGTTGTCATTATATTAGGTGCCGTTGTGTTACTTCCTGTTTTATTTGATTCGTCCTTTGTGTCTCGTGCGTTGTCCTTGGTTTTACTTCCTTTGTCTCATGATGAATGATCAGTTTCACCTGTACCCTGGTGTCTGCAGCGGTCTCTCCTGTGTGTCCGTTCCAGTTTAAGTTTAAGAAGCTAAAACATCAGAGTGTTAGTGTCTGAGTTAAACCTCTGATGCGTCTCTGAGTCCTGCGTCTCACTTAAACTGTGACATTTTTAGACTGATCTGAGTTTTCACGTCTTTTTGGTAATTTTGTCATCCTCTTGATTTTTTTGTTGTGTGGCTCACATTCAGAAGTGTTTTGTTCATTAATCACAGGATTTGTGAAGACATTGAACTCCACGTTGTTCCCAAGCAAAAACTGCAACGAGCTGAAAACAGAGGCTGTGTACTTGCGGTCCATTCATCTGTTGTTGGTGTTTTGCACCTTCAGATGTTTGTTTGACCTCTGAGGATCAGAAGATGCTCAGGAGGTCCTCTCAGAAACACATTAAAGGTCCGAATGATGCCACTTTAACTCAGCTGATATTCAGACGTATAATTGTTTCAAATGCAGAAGAAGAAACAACGGTTTCAGTTTATCACTGCAGCTGCTGGCAGGTTAATCTGATATCTCACACACACACACACACACACACACACACACACACACACACACACACACACACACACACACACACACACACACACACACACACAGGGATCGATGGCTGCAGGCAGAGCGGTCGGACCCTGAGGAGGATGATCTTACCGGGAGGAGAAAGCATAGTCGGACTCTGTAAAGGGAAACCCCCCTCTCCAATCCCACAATCCCTTTCTGCAGTGCTGCTGCTGAATACCAGACCTCCATGAACCCCTGCGCGCACGTGTGTGAGTGAGACGGTGCTCTAAGGCTGTTGCTGAGGCGGGGCGTTAACACCCTGCAGTAAAGCCGGGGGGGTCGTGATGAGGGAGTCATTGGTGTCTGTAATTTCAGTCCCGCCTGAATCTGCCATGTCAGTGATTTTCACAGACTACCTGAGTCCGCCGGCCTCGTCGGCGTCCTGTAACATGACGGGAACAGTAACCTACCCACCCACACGCTGACATTTCTGTGTGTTTGATGGCTGCTGCAGCAGTTTGTCCCGTGGATCCTTTTTACAAACGGCACTTGAAGCAGTTTTAACGTCAAAGTGAGAACATCAGAATCGCTTCAGAGGTTTTTTCTTTGTTAGTCTAAAAACAAAGATGATGACAGGGCAAACCGCTGTAGGATCGAAGAGTTCAGGGGACGTTCGTCGTGCTCGTTAATTTGCTCCTTGATTTACAGCCGAGTAAAACGAACAGTCGCCAACACGTGAGTCTGAAACTGACCCAGATTTTTTTTTCTCACCACATGAGACAAGCTGGTCATTTAAATCCATATTAAACTGGAAAAAAGCCGTGTTAGTTGCCATCTACTGCAGGTCAGAGGTCAACGAGGCTTCTAAAGGGTCCAGAACTGAGGCTGTAATCACAGAGTCTGAGTCAGGAAGTGAGAGAGGTTTGGACCTCGAATGTTTGATAAATTCAGAGTTTCTTCATTTCTGACTGTCCAGAAGTCTAAGAAATGTCGGTGGCATCCAAACGCAGCCACACAGCTGTTTGTGACCTTTAATCTATTGATTTGTGCGTCTGGATACAAATTCTGTTTTGTTGTTCTTGTCCCTGAACATGAATTTTCATCAGCCTAGTCTCTCTGATCTGTACTAATTCACGTCCACGTACACAAAATCAATATATTTCACTTTTAAAGGGCAAAAAATAAAAAGTCAAATTTGGGTCTCGGAGCCAGTCGTTTCGCCATGTCAGAGTCGGAGTGACATCTTTGCCTGTTGCTTTTTAAAGTTGCTGGTTTGAACAGTTTTATTACATCAAACTTCAAGGAGCGTGTCTTTAAATGCAAACACACCTCCATGAAGCCTCACGCTGCAGAAGCTGCCTGAGAATCTGCATGTTTTTAGGGTTTCTGGAGAATCGCAGTAATTAACATCCACAGGATCTGCTAACAGGTAATTCAGCTGCATTTAATGTCACAGTATGTAAAATGTAAATGGGAAAAAAAAAAAAACAGGCTTCAAAACACTGGTTTTGCTGGTCGTGTTTCCTTCGCCACCAGCGCACAAATCTGTCCCCAAGAACTTCATTTGATTTAGATTGCAATTAAAACAGCAGGTAATTCCAGCTGTAATTGTTACTGGAGGGGTAAGAAAGAGTCTGATAAAGGGTGATGTATGCTGTGGACTGGATTACAATCACTCCACCTGCCCTGGAGAAATAAACAGCCAATAAAACGGAGCAATAATGCTCTCTGCAGTGTCCTGATACTGCAAATAAACGGTTCTGCTTGCCGTCATGGCTTTTTTAGCTCAGTTATTTTTACACCTTTATATGTCTTCAAGTCAAAACACCTAAGGTATGGCACCATCGCAGGCTTCCTCCTGTCCTCCCCAGTAATCCAGATTAAATGTCAATCTTCAATTTCCTGCAGCTGGTTGCAAACGTGTGTTTGGTAAACTGCACACCTGCCTCAGCGCGAGATAAACTGCACAAGCTGGAGACAATTACCGATCCTCTCCTCCAGCCCGGCTCCCTTTAAAGCTGAGGGATGAGTCAGAGCCTCTGCAGATCTGAACCAGCGAGAGCCGAGCTCTCTGCAGCTCCCTGTGTGGTTGTTGGACAGATTTAGCCTGCAGAGTGGAGTCATCAACTGTGTGTGTGTGTGTGTGCGTGTGCGTGCGTGCGTGCGCGGCACGTGAACGCTCGGACAAATCATCTCAAACATCAGCACCACGGTGAAGGCTCAGATTCACGCTCGGAGAAATCTGCTGCGTCGCTTTACAGCAGGGTGCAGGCAGGGGGCGCTGTCATTGACACGCAGAGGTGCGTGTTTGGCTCTTTAGAGAAAGGCAGGAAAAGTTCATAAGAACACTTTTTTTCCATGTTTTGTTTTCTTCTGTTGGGAAGTGTTAAACTGGGCGTAGCTACAAGCGTTAGCTGGAAACTGACACACAAACACGTCAATGATTAAAAGCTGACGAGATAAACTAGAATCTAGACTTAGATTAAGTCTATTAGCAACAACAACTACTCATAATCAGCTGAATAATCACTGTCCCTCGAGGTCCTCTGAAAACACTGAATCATTTTAAAAACCTGCAATGATAAAAAGTGACACAGAATAGATTTAACAGCTCTAAACTGGGTGGAAATCCACCAGATTTTCTTGGATAAATGAAGGTTGACATAAATAAAAATGTTGGGTGTATGTGAGCAGGATGAAGGAGGCACAGCCTCAAACCCGCCACCGCCGCTCTGGTGTGTTTATGGAGAAAGTGGGTCAGGACGACCTCGGGCGCCGCTGACTTCGGGGTACATGATGCAAATGCTCATGATGTTTGAGGTGGAGAAGCACCTGAAACACAAAGGCAGCAGCCCACCAAGAAGAATCGGTGTGAGAGGAAAGTGACAGACAGTTGGTTGTTTTTTCCATTTGAACACCTGATTATTCAGCAGGAAGCGTCAGAAAGACAGAAATAGCAGTTCAGTCAGTGGGTTTGTTGCCATGCGAAGAAAAACCGACAGGATGCTGCAAATCGGAACAAATGCATGAATAAATAAGGTTGGCACATTGTTTTCATAATATCTGGCGTTATAGTAACTCCTTTTTTATTTCTAAACTAAAGCAGATTTTCCTGCAGCAGTAATCACATGACCTGTGGTCAAAGGTCGTGTAAACCAAGAGAGGCTCTCAGAAATTTTATTGACGGTTTATTGGAAGTCTCAGTTAAATCTGCTGCTGACTGCCTGCGTGTCCCAAACCCGTCTGTTAGCTTTCTACTCTGAGTGTTACTGCTGCAGGTACATGGCTGCCATCAGGATTTCCCTTCACTGGAATAAAGACCCAGTTAATATTTTCTGCCTCCTTGGCCTCCTCCAATGTTGCTGAAATGTTGGGGTCAGTGTTGAGATGTGAAAATCAGTTCTATATAAATAAAGTTAATGTTTCCTGGCTTCACGCTGCAGCACAGGGAGATGATCCGAGACTCTAAAGCCTCTAAAAGTGCCACAGAGCGGGCCGCTGGATGTGTTATGGCAGTAAAACTCTAACTTATTAGCTCATTAAACTCAGTGCACCGTAACTCCGGATTAGATCATCGCACTGAGCGCGCTCCTGAGTCTTTTCTGTTTCTGACTCACGATTTGGTGTCATTACTCTGCAGGTTGGTTTAAGAGCCAATCAGAGAGCCACGACGGGCTCCATGCTAACCCCGCTTTCACCACCCTCTGTCCTGATGACTGACGGCACCTCAGTTCACGTGTGTGTGTGTGTGTGTGTGTGTGTGTGTGTGTGTGTGTGTGTGTGTGTGTGTGTGTGTGTGTGTGTGTGAGGGTGGAGGGGAGGGTTTGACACAGTTTGTGTTAACAATGAATTTGCACTTAATTATCGACTGCAGCTGTCTTTGTCTTGCAGTGCAATTTGTGTCTGTTGGTGCACATTAGAGGACTAATTTCCTGTCGAGGTGTGTGTGTGTGTGTGTGTGTGTGTGTGTGTGTGGTGGTTTGTAGTGGTTAGAGGTCTAATTCTGGGCTGACAGATGGGAGGGACGCGATGCAGCCACCAATTTTAGCATTTTTATGCACTCACTGCTACTAACCATCTAACCTCGTCCTGGGGGGGAGCAGGTCTCTATTGTTGGGGGGGACTCTTTGAAATCCGGCTCTCTCCGGCAAACGTGGTTGAAGCTGTGTTGTTATCGCTCGGCTGCAAAATGGTTGCAGTTCAGGAAACACTGGAAGCACAGATTGTTTCCACAGCTGAGCCTCGATCAGAGCACCTGCTACAAATTAAGATGGCAAATCCCTGTCTCTGATTGACAACTGATTTGGTTACTAAGTTGTTGGGAACAGATGGACACACAAAGTACACTTTATAGAAACCCCGCCCGTCCATCCATCCAGCGGTCTAAGCAGAGAAACTCAAACCTCCCTCTCCGGGCCCCCTGCTCCATCTCATCCGGGAAGACGGCGTTCCCAAAGCCAGCCAAGAGATACAACTGCTCCAGCATGTTCAGGTTCATGTCCTGCTCCTGGTAGGATTTGCCCAGGAGCCATCCCAGCTAGATGCCTGTACCACCTCAGCTTGCTCCACAGCCCTAGTTTAGAAATACAAACAACACTTTAAGCCATTTATCTTTATCTACATGTAAGCATGGCCTCATTTTTACAGGACGGGTAATGAGCTGCTCTTCTTTAACTTTATACATTTATCTATAAAGTGTCAGCCAGCAGAGCCGCGCGGATGGAGACGTCCCTGGTGATTAAATGTGTAGTCAAACGTCTCCAAAGTGAAAGGAGGAGGTAAAGGTTGGAGAACGCGCGACCCAAATCTTCACCCAGTCATTGTTTTTGTCTCTGACTGTAAGCTACGTCTCCTCAGTGTGGCTGATTCATGTCTCCATGACATGAGTAATCCCGTTCGAGCTTCCTGTCAGTGTTGGAGCTGTTGTGCCGTTTACCGCCCTCCCCCTCCGTCTGATCCATTTTGGAAAGTGACAGCGTGCGGTTTGATCCAGACGGTGTTTAGCCAGGCTGCCGCTCCCAGACTTGCTTTGAAAGCTTCCTCTGCAGACCTCCAGGCGAAAATGATTGCCTCTTCTTTCCCCAGAGTTTGTGGTGCATGAGGCTGATTGGAGACATTTCTTAACTTTAATGCCGCATTAAGACGTTTTTATGTAGAAGCGCACCTGCCTCCTCCGCCTGAATCACCCAGTGTGTCTCGTTTCAATGCTGCACACATTTCATTTTCGTTCCTGTTTTTAAGCCCCAAACGAAAGGAAACAAATCAACACTTTGGAGTTTCGTGTTGGAGTAATCAGCAGAGCTCGGTGTCTAATGCAGCAGCCACCAACATGTTTAAGAGCTTTGCCGTGGCCAGTTTGGAGGTGTTTTTATTAAACGCCCCCTTCACAAACCTGTTTAAGTGTCTACACGATAAATCTGCCTGCTACGGTTAGCTTCAGTTGCGTTTTTCTAAACTTGAGCCTGAAACATTGACCGCTCCTCCTTTATCAGCAAAGAGAAACCTCACAAGTGGCTGTCATGAGAAAAAAATCCTGTCTTTGTGTGTGTGCAGAAAGACAGTTGTCAATTTATTCAGGGGTTAAAGTGGGTGAAACAATCGCTAGTTAGCCGGTTAGCTTCAGGGGATTTTTCTCTGAGGGCCATATCTGCTAAAAACATAAACGGATGTTACATCAGCTCCCAGCGCTGCTTTCCAACCACCGTCGTTATAAGCAGAACGTTTCAAATGAAACTAAGTCATCATCAGTTTGTCTTCAGTTCTGCTTTCATATCCAGTAATGTTTCACATCTTGGTTAGTAAATCTTTAAAAGCAGCGACTACAGAGCTGCACGTTCAGAAGCCAGCGTCAGCCTCACTGTCAATGTCAGCAACAAATGCCTCTTTAGTTATATTAGAGATATGACATTTATTTTACGCTACAAATGCACACAGACTTCCCAGATAGCACCCATCCTTGGTCCACGTCTGGGTTGGACTGACGGTGCTGATGAGGTCAGTCTGTCTGAGGTTAGACAAACTCACAGTGAGCTGCAGGTATAACTGAGCTAATCCTCACAGCATGGTTTAACCTGACAGAGGACATTACACATCTGCTTCTCCCGACAGGACCGACCCCGGAGGGTGAAGCCTAAGGCTAACAGAGGATTCAGGCTTGTTAAGGAGATTCATAATCAATTCATTAATATCATATATTTGATAATAGTTCACACAGTCTGAACTGGTGTAAATCTCATTAACTCACATTTTTAAGACCCCAGGTTTGTGATTATACACTGGAATATTTTCACAGGAAGTCCGGACATTTATTGTGAAGGACCTGGTGATGTGTTTGTGTTTTTGGAATTTGATTCCTCTGTTTGTGGGGTTTTAGGACAGGAGTGGATAAAGCATCAGCTCTCAGACCTCCTGTGCAGCTGACCGAGCACTCGGCTCCAGCCTGAGCTACGCTCTCATCATTTATTGATGCTTTATTTTGCACCATCAGCCACTGCTTCCACCCTTTGTAACTCCATCCACCCCTCCTCACTCCGGGTCATAATGGAGCATTGTTTCCAGATGCTCTGAGGTTCTTTCCTGAGACATCACTCTCTCTAAAACGCTCCTCGTTTCCTGTTGGTGGTTAAACCTCGTGTGATTGGCTGAGCTGGAGGGTTTCTAAACGCCAAACGCTGATGTTTCGTCAAAGCTGGCGTCTCTGCCATGATGTCCCAGGTGACGTCCCAGCTCTGTTGGACACAGGTAGATTAAGCTCCAGTGACACCGCCCCCTCCATCACCTGAAGTGATGTCACAGCCGCTGCCCCCGACACCCAAACCTGGATAAGGAGAAGACAGACGGATGGATTTTCCTGCAGGTTCTTGTGATTTGTGGGGTTTGTGAATAGCGCTGCGGTCTGTGCACCAGCACGCTGGCGTTAAAGGACATCTCGCACATGTCTTTGAAACTGATATCAGAGCTTATCCTCTGCTGTTTGGATGTGCAGGATCTGTGTGTTTGTAGTTACTGTGAAGCTTGCAGAGTTCTCCAAAAGTGTCTCCAGTCTGCCTGAAAGCTGTGATTTGTTTAAAAAGGGAGATGAAGCTTCTCCTCAGGTGCTCTCGCCGCTAATACCCCATTTCACTTCCTTTAAAAGCGCGTCTTGGTAGCAATTTTCAAAACAGTCTTTTCATTAAGAAGATATTAAAGCTTAAATCGAGCCAAAAGTGCAGACCACGTCTTTTCCCCCCCAAATAGTTGATGCACTGAGCTAATTAGCATTCAAGACTCATCAGAGTTTGCAGCAGAGATTATTCAAGTTCACACTCTCATTCCTGCTTTTGCATGTGTGCCGGTATTATCACTGTAAATATATCATCTCTTACGAATCTTGTGTGACGCCTGTCATTTGACCTGTTCTTGGAATCTCTTACTGCTGCTGCTCCTGATGATGAGCAGCGAGTTTAAGAAGCTCAGGTGTCTCTGAGAAGGTGATCGGTGACGCTCAGGGTGGCCTGAGATGCAGGAGGTGTCATTTTTGCATTAAAATGAGGATCATAAGAGGATCAGCGGACGCGGGGAGGACACGTCCGGTAATATTTAACACGCACTGAAGCAAAATCTCTGGAAAAGGGCGAGAAAGGACGCAGCGGGATGGCAGAGGGATCAGAGGGACTGCTGACTTCACGAGATGGATTTTAAAAAAAAATGTAATGCTGAGTTATTACTTGCCCACTGAGCTCTACATGTCTGAATTAAGACCAGAGCCCAACTAACTGGATGTGGGGGACACTCCTGATGCTGAGCTGCATTTGAAGGGCAAATTTTATTAGACTCTGACCTTCTGAACTCCCTCGCTAAGTAAATATAATCAGCACAATAGGAATGTAATGTAGTGATGGTCTCCTTAGTCTCATGTGTTCTCCTTTTAACTCCTGATTTCACTTGTTGGGTGTCTTTAAAAAACCTGAGGATAACTGTGAGCAGCTTTTCAGTCTTTGTGCGTGGGGGTGATTTATTTCCAGTTTTTAAGCTCTTCTCCTTTAAAAAGTGGCTCCATCAGTGACTCTTTTATTATCCTTTCAGCTCTGGTTGGGTTAAAGTTTATCTTAGTAATCAGAACACCTTTGCTTCGCCTCAAGAAGTTAGAATGTCAGAACAAAGAAAAATGATTTTACGACATTAAATTTTATTTCCAGCATGTGAGAATCCATCAGTGTCGAAACCTTTCTCACCTCTTGAAATAAACAGACCTGACACAACACAACCTTCCCACTAAATTAATAGCATTCCTCCTCTTCCTCCTCCTCATGATGTGCGCTGGTGTTCGCCGCCGTCTTGGAGATGATGGATGAGGAGCTCGGGACGACACGAGCCGATGCCTCCTCCTGCTCCGTAGCCTTTAAGGAATAACACGAGGGATAATTAGATCTGGAAAACATTGGGGCTCTGTGGCGTGCAGATGCCTTCTTCTTACTCGCATAATGGAATCTGCACAGAGCAGATGGCACAGAGCATTTCATCAGAACCACACCCCAGAGCCCCAGATCAGCAGTGATGCAGTTTCAGCCTCAGCCTCCGTTAAACAAACGTCTTTATTCTGTTTAAAAAGTGAGAAACATCAATGATTTGCAGTAAAGGTGGAGCTGCGAACAGCTGGCTTCTACATAACGACCTCTGATTGGTTAATTGACAAACTTGAAGCTCACACAGTCAGAAGTGCAGCACTAATCTGATAATCCTGATTTTACATAAATACACATCTGAGTTTAAGGTTAAAGGACTCAGACAGATGTGGTTCACACAGCTGGACTAACATCTGATCAGCTGTGCTGTGTCATCTGAGCCCAGGCAGTGCAAAGAGCATTAAGTATGTCTCGCATTAGTAATGTATGAACTTCATATGCATGCCTGATGCAGTTCTGAGACCACTTTTAGAAGAAAGAAGTTGAAGTAAATCAGTCTCTGTCATCGTTATGGAGGAATGTTGGCCCACTCTTCCTAAAGTTCACTGAAGTTTGTATTTGATCACTTTGAACTTTGGACAGAGAAGAGCATTCTTCCAGAAGGAGACGGTTTGTTTAGCCCTGCTTTTCTACAGCTGTGCGGCTGCATGTTGTTTGTGGAGAGGAGAGAACTTCTCCTGGAAACAAACGTCTCGTTCTCCTTCAGTCTTTGTCTTTAACTGAGATGTAGTTCCTTGATGCTTGTAGTTTTTATCATTGCACCATTTGACGCTGGAAATTTGCACCACTGTGATTTATACTGTGCTGTCTTGAACTTTACATGGTCTGACTTGGGGGGGGGGGGATTTTTCTGGGACATCCACTCCTGGGAATATTGTGACATTGTGTTAACACACCTGGAAGCTCCTGATAAAACCTCTGCTTTCATAGAAGTGCTCTAACCTGCTGAGCATCAGTTAATCAGATGCATTTGATTAGCAGCAGCCAGCTGCTGTTACCCTCCTATGAAAACAGAAAGGCCTGTTTAGTCCTGCACAACGTTTATCTCACTGATGTTCCACTTCTTTCTAACATTTTAAAGTTATAAAAAGAGGGCCAACAACAAGCACCTGCACCATAGTCCAGTTTACACAGAATCAGAGCAAAGAGGTGCAGTTTCCCACTCATATAAATCAGGTGCCCTAACTAATCACATGTGAAACTATGATTTTAGGGATTGATCTTTGGGGAAGCTGATATTTGTGTTTGGTTCAGATTAAAATGTGGATGCTGTTTGTGATTAAATGCTCAGTGGAACGGCTTAAGGTGAAAGAAGAATCAAGCATCAGGTGACTGCTACACTCTCGGATGTTTTCCTTTCTGTGAATGCTGTGAAATATTAGAGCTGTAATGTTCACGTGTGTTGCTTTAATATTGATTAGTATAGTGATTCCTGCTGGAAAAGTGCTGTCATTCAGGGTGTGTGTGTGTGTGTGTGTGTGTGTGTGTGTGTGTGTGTGTGTTGTGTGTGAGAGCTGAGAGCGAAATCTGAGCATGTGCGGAGCCTGCTGACATTTTCCAGCCGGCACAGACTTTTGAATAATTGATCACAGGAGCTCACCTCTTTCAGTCTGTGTTAGTAGCTGTCAGATGCTCAGTGTCCATCACACGCAGCCGTTGGTCTGTCCATCAGCCTGAAATCCTCTTTAAACTCAGTATAAATGGATTTTTTTAAATTAAAGAGACTTACCCTGACTG
Source organism: Haplochromis burtoni (assembly GCF_018398535.1). Lineage (NCBI taxonomy): Eukaryota > Metazoa > Chordata > Actinopteri > Cichliformes > Cichlidae > Haplochromis > Haplochromis burtoni. The sequence continues at coordinate 1,152,854 of NW_024582536.1, read as the reverse complement.
CCTCCAGGCACTCTGATTTCCTGTGAAGCTTCTGTAGCCAAACACACGTCCTGCACGTTTATACCATTTTTCAAGTTTCACAAGGTGTCCGGAGAAAGGTCAGGGTCATGTGACCGACAGCGATAGCTGAGCTCTGCCTGGTTATAGGTAGAAGTTCGAAAATATCAAAATAATGTTTTTGTATTTTATTAAACTGTCACTATGATTTTATTAAACGGTGACAGATTTCTTTTCTATCATAAATTTCATGTGTAGTAAAACATATTAATATATTATTAATATTTAGATTAAGCTGAATTAAACTCCACTGTGTAACTAGTGTTTCCCTCTGGCATTAAGTTACTTAATAATAACAATAACTGCAGTTTTGTTTGTTTTCTACAAATGTCCTCAAGCACGACCAAAGTCTTCAGCACAGTGAGTGAAAATATGCCGACTGTGTTTATTGTGTTATTCATGTTAAACTGCCTTTGACTAATGCACCGATCTGCAATAGTTTAACAATCATAAAATAGAAATGCACTTAAAAATCTTATAAAAGTAAAAACAGAAAAACTCTTTGGAAACACTGTATCAGATGGTGTTTGTTTCTTCTTCTCATGGCTCTGTGTGATGTCACGGAGCTCCACCCACCTGAGGGTCACATGTAGCACTGGACCTGGTTTTTGTTTAGCCTTTAGTTTAGCACATTTCTGCAGTTGGTGATTATGTTCTCATTCTGGACGTCGCCTTCGCTCTGTGGCATGGCCGTCTCCTGTTGCTAAGGGAACTGATTAAAAACAAGGGCATGTATAATTTAAGATGAGAAATAGTTTGATAAACTGTTTTTATTTAAAGAGAAAAGAGACCTGATAGTAAACGGTCGTCTCCAGCAGCGTGCGGATGAGCAGGATGGGCTTCCATTAAATGTGACATATTTGTGGGGGAAGGGGCGGAGCTACACTGAGCTTAACAACAAATGTGTAAGAAAAATGAGAAACACTTAAAAGTGAAGTAATCACGTGGCTGCCTCTCACTGGTTAGTGGAGTTAAACTGGGCGTGTTAAGTGTATGAGAGTGAAACCCGGGGTCGTAGGTCATGAGGTGGAGGAAGGCGGGTGTTGGTATGCTGTCGGTCTTTTATCAGCCTCCGCCGCCGCTCGCTCACTTCCTGCCATCAGCTGTCAGTTTGTCTGCCTCTCTGTTCCTTTTCTGTCTCCTCAGCCTTTCATTTCTGCCTCTCACCCCCCTCTGTTTGTTTTCCACCATCATCCCCAAACCCCCACCTCAGCACCACCACCTCAGCACCACCACCTCAGCAGCAGCAGCGGTCCTATCTGCTGTCGCCTTTTGTCTTCTTATCATTTTCCTCCAGTCCTCTGCAGTTTACTCTTTCTCTGTTCCTGTGATTGAAACGCTGCTGCTCTGTTTTACTCTGCAGACCAGCTCTGCCAGCTTTAGCAGAGAGTTTACGTCTCCTCTCACAGATTCACATGAGAAGACGATTTTCAGACAGGTTCAAGATGTGCGTCGTTTAGTTTTAGTGCCCTCAAAAAGGAAACAGGCACATTTACGGTGTGAGTGCCTGTAAGTGCTCATAACGGCGTGAAAGTTTATTCTGTTTGAACTATTCTGGTCTTTTATCTCACAGGAGGATGTTTGCATGTGTATACACGTATACATGTATTTTATGTTCACGTATGTGTGCTTGTGTGTGAATGTGTACATTTTTATATATGTAGTTGCATGTTTGCATGTACACATACTTTTTACAAACCTATATGGATGTCTTACAATGTTTCTATAATGTTTTCATGTTCAGCACTTTGGCCGACAATTGATGTCTTTATAATGTGCTATATAAATAAAGATGACTTGACTTGAAAGTTGAGTTTAGAGCGCTGGACACTTCGCAGCGATCACCATCTTGGTGATGTCACAGATAAATGTTAGAGTCCCACTGGTTCTCCAGACTCCTCCCACAGTCCACAGACATGCCTGTGAGGACCTGGTCACAGGTGTGAGGCGGATGAAGTGTGTTAGTGCTGTATGAATGCGTAGCTGGGACGTGACTTGTGGTCCATGACACTCCCACACCATAGCCACTTTACAGCAGCTTCCATTTCTTTTTGAGGCGTGAAGCCGCTGAGAATTTGTAGCAGCAGCCTCCTGGTAGCATCACGTTCAACCATCACAGCCAGCCACTTCTTCTGCACACGTGGAAGTTCGGCAGAAGGCCCTGCCCCTCCCTGAGCCTAGTTCTGCTGGAGGTTTCTTCCTGTTAAAGGGGGGTTTTTTTTTTCTTCCCTCTGTCGCCAAAGGTCTTGCTCACAGGAGGTCATGTTGGGTTTTTCTCTGTATGTATTATTGGGGTCTACCTTACACTATAAAGCTTGAGGTGACTGTTGTTGTGATTTGCTGTATAAATAAAGCTGAATTAGATTGAAGTTTGTGTTCGTCTTTAGCTATGTGCTAATATCTAATGATCAGTTTCAGGATATCAATTTTTACAAGTGTGTCGTTATATTAATCCTCTGATTTATTACTGATGGTGAAAACTAACATTAATGTGTGAGGGGGGGTCGCTGTACAGTTCCTGCAGAATAGCAACCGGTTAGTGTACTGTGGGACTGGTGTACTGTGGGACTGGTGTACTGTGGGACTGGTGTACTGTGGGACTGGTGTACTGTGGGACTGCTCTCCTACAAATCGAGTCCGACCGCTCATCTCTGCCTTTGTTACCTGTTGAAACTCAAGCTTGATCTGCGTGGAGATCAGCAGACACTCATCGTGCTGCGAGTTTTCTTAAAAAAGGACGTTGCTTTTGTAAGTGATTATAGAGCATTACTTTGGTCATAATTCATCAATTTCAAGACCAAACAATAAATGGACTCTTTTACAAGATAACAGTGGGATTGGGAAGCATCTAATCCTTTGACAGCAGCTGGTTTCTGTCCACATGTGAGCTCACTGAAGGAGTCGTCTTATCTTCTACCTGAGAACCTCAGATAACGCCTCCTCCTGCTTACCCTCGCTCTGCTGTTCCCTCCCTCCACTTTAAACCCCCCACTGGCATCTGGACCAGTTGCACCGGTTACCAGGCATAACCACGTGACTCGTTGCCAAGGTAACCCCAGTGGATGGGCAGGCGGGGGGTCCTCCATCCTTGGTGGTGCGATCAGTGATGCTCCGTTTCTGAGCTGGAAGGTTTTTTGCAGTTTTCTGCAGCGG
>NW_024582536.1:1140905-1149497 GCF_018398535.1 Haplochromis burtoni | reverse complement strand
TCTACAGCATGATGACACAGCTGTGTACAACAAGGAGTCTCAGTTGCTAGGCAACCCCATCCAAAAACACTAAAAATGTGGAGTGTGTGTGCAGCAGCAGGTTCTCAGCTGGAGGATTGTAGAGCATCGATTTGATCCCTGAGAGCAGTTTAGTAACCGTCACCTCTGAAAACGACGGCAGGTGAGCTTCAGTCAAAGATTGTTCTCATATTTATTTTTATTCACACACACGAGGCACAAACAGGCTGCAGAGGAGACACCGCCCTCTGACCTGAGAGGAAAACCCACCCAAACCTCTCCCTCAGTGGAAAACGTTGCTGCAGGTGACCGCACTTCAAACTTTCAAAATAAAGCTCAGGGTTTCAAAGTAAGCTTTACAGCAGAAATAAATGTGTTCAGAGTCTGAAATAGACTCTTCTGTCTCTGTGGAGGGGTTCATAAGAGCTGGACACTGGGTTTGTTGTTGTTGTTGTTGTTGTTGTTGTTGTTGTTTGAGTCTAGCAGTATCCATTAAAAACAAAGTTGGCATCATGGCTGCAATGATTGACAGGTGTCCCAAAAAAGGCGACTTCAGCCATTCGCTGAGTCACAGATCAGGACCTCTTGTTGTGTTTTACGTTATTTTTTATCCTCTGTCCAGTATGTTCTATATTAAGATCATTACCATATACATCCACTTTCATTGTAAGTTACACTCATGGTCTTTCACAAATGAAGAGAGATCAGAGAGATTTGAAGAGAATCATTAACATTAACTGATAACTTCTTCAATAATTCCAACATGGCAGCGGCCAAAATGCCAAAGTTGAAGCTTTTAAACCACCGTGTTGTCACTTTAATTCAGTTCAGTTTCATTTATGTAGCACTAATTCACAACAGCAGCCACCTCAAGGCACTTTATATTGTCATGTAAAGACACTACAGTATTAGATGCTCCAACAATCACATGACCTCCTACGAGCAAGCACCTGACGACAGTTGGAAGGAAAAACTCCCTTTTAACAGGAAGAAACCTCCGGCAGAGCCAGGCTCCGGGAGGCGGGGCCATCTGCTTTGACCGGCTGGGGGTGAAGGGAAGGAGAGGCAGAACAAAAGGAGTCAGAGATTAATAACTACTCATTCTAAAATAACGAGTGGTGTATGAACACATCATGAGTGAAAAAAGTAAGTTAAGAAGAAACGCTGAGTGCATGCAGCGTAACTAAGAAGGATTCAGGGTCACCTGATCCAGCCCCAACTATGTGCTTTGTCAAAAGAGGAAAGTTTTGAGCCAAACCTTAAAAATAGTGATAGTGTCTGTCTCCTGAATCCGAACTGGGGACTGAAAGCTGAAGGCTCTGCCTCCCATTCTACTTTTAAATACTCCAGGAACCACAAGTAACCAGGATAATAAGGTACTGTAAGGTCTTTAAGATGAGATGGGGCCTGATTACGTCACGCATCTGTGTTCATGTTTTATCTTTTCTGCAGTTTCTGATGTTTACATGTCAATAAAAATTAAATAATAACACCCACAGCACGTAAGGGCCGGCCCAGTTTGGGACAAGTTTGTGTGGATCAGGGAATGATAATAATAACTAATCGGGAGTAGTCGACCACACAAACCACTCTTCAGATATAAGGATGAGCTGAGTACAGAACTGAGAAATATAGGAAATGCACTGTGCACAGGAGATAAAATGAGACACAAGGTACGGAGGACATCAAGCCCAGCCCTGAGCCACACCACCTTACCTCCATCATGAAGACGTGGTACTGCGGGAACCTTCAGGGACCAGGAATCTGTTTTACTCTCCAAGAGGTCTCTGCTCTAGGAGAGTACTCTTTATAATTACAGGAATTATAGGGGTGTTGCTTCCAGCACTAAACAGCTGCAATTAGTCAAATACTTATCTTCTCTGTTATCTCCACCTCCTTCCTTGTAGTGGAGCAGTTTGTTGTATGGTTGCGAAAAAGTAAAAAGTAGTAATTTGCTTAATCTTTTTCTTCAAACCATGGAGAGAGAAAAATGTACTTCCTGAGTTCCCGTAGCTTCTGTGGGTAAAAAACAGGTATGAGTACCCAGCTGTAAATCTCCTCTTTACTGATCGGGCTTGTGTTGCCTCTCTGTGAACTCTTGAACTCTCGATGTCACCGTGAACTTTGAAACTTTCCCTCGATGACCTCCGCAGGCCGGTGGCAGGAGTTCAAGTCGTTCTTTTCCCGAGAAAACCTTCCAGTGCATCCCTGCACTGCGACAGAAGCCAAGTTGAGTAATTAGTGGGTGGCGAGCGACCTTGGTTAATTACATCAGTGAGAGCAGAGAAAGTGTCTGTCCAGAGCTCCGTAATGCCGATGTAGCTTCACAAATGTGCTCTTTTAGTTAAACATGGCTCCAGGTTGGATTCTGATGAGCTTTTAATGACGGCCGTGAGGTCAGATCATCATCTCAATACTGATGAGTCAGGCTTTTATTTTTTAAGAGTTCCTTGTTTTGCAGTGGATGACTTTAAACCCTGCAGAAATGCAGCAGAATTCATTTTGGTGTATGTTGAAAGGAGGCTAAAAATGAAGCGGATGAACTACAGTGTAATAAAGTGATTTCACGGAGGCCTGAGAAACAAAGCATCCAGGCAGGCGGGTTTGGACTCTGCGGGGGAAGGAAAGGTCAAAGGTTTCAGGAAGGCCAGAATTGTTGGTGAGGAGGTTTGGAGCATGAGCCAAGAGGAGCAGCGCTGAGTCTGAGGGTACTTCAACAAAGATGCAAGAGCTGTGGAATAAAGGCCAGAGGGCACCGAGAGGCGGAGGAGGAGGATGTGAGCGAAAGATGAAAATAATGAGTCTGTGAAAGAAGTAAGCATCTCGATCTGGCCCATCAAGACATCCTTGACCTTCAAGGATAAATTATCCTGTGACCTTTTGCATGACCTTTCCGGAGGAGTGGATACAATTGTGTTGCTGTGTCACTTGAAGGTCACAGCAAACTTATCAGAGTCCTAATCAATAAGAAGCTATTCTCTATATTGTTTTTTGTTGGGTGTGAATTTACTGATATTGATTAATATTTATCACAAGCCATTCACTGGAGAATGCACTTCTAGACATCCACCAGTTAACATCTCCTCCTTTTATAGTGGACACCTGTGGGTGGGCTTTAAGATGGTGTCCCCAACCTTTTTTGCGCCACAGACCAGTTTATGTCCGACAACATTTTTCACAGGCCGGCCGTTCAGGTGTCGTGGATAATACAACAAATAAAACCTCATGACACCTGGGAAACGATTAAAACCCCTGAAAACCATAAATCTCAAACCCGAGCGTCAACTCTCGCAGCCCGGTACCAAACGACCGGTCCGTGGCCCGGGATTTTGGGACCGCTAGCGTATCCTTCGGATTCTCAGTCCACTCATACTCGGGACATCTGGATTCAAAGAGCTCAGAAGACCAGGATGCTCAACTCAAGGCTTCAAAACTTACATTTTTCTGATCACTCATGACATCCTGCTGGCTTTGGTAACATTTTCCTGGAGTATAAACATCAAATATTTATCAGTCACAGTAGCTTACATTTTTAACCTGTCCATAAGAGACGGTCAGCTGATGGTTATCCATCGTGTTGGCTCGGTATCTCGCCGCGTGTTTGTCTGACAGAGGTCAATATCGTTTGCGCCTCAGATGAGAGGAAGCCTGTTTGTTCTCACATGCTTGGTAGATTTTTATGGGACTGTTTGTTTGCTATTAATACTTTCAGACACTTTTAGTATCTCATCATGTCCGTCTGAGAGTGATCAATAATCCTGACTTACATCTCAGATGAAGGGGGCTTTGATGGAAGTCAGGGGAAATTAGAACATGCTTCACAGAGGTGAGGTAGATTGAGTTCATAACGTTTTCCTTGGATTGAGTGAAGTGAAGCTGGTTGGAGCTGATGGGAAATGGAAAATGCCAGAGGCACAGACAGAAGCATGCAGTGATGCTGGGAAATAGGATGTGACCCTGCGATGCTGTGCGGTAATTTACCTTTCTGTACAAAGTGAGCAATAGTCAAATTTAGCTCATCTGTAGGCCTGAAATGTCATTTTTAATTTCTAGTTTGAGTTGGTTTAATACGTGTTAGCTTGTGTTTCAGCGGTCACGCAGAAAATAAATGTCAGTGAAAACAGGAAAAATCTATTTTCTTGGATGGCTGCCTCTGATTGGTTGTTACTGTGCACAGTTTAATCTTTGCCTGTGTCTGAGGAGCTGCTGTGGTGCATTCACAGTGTTTAAAGTCGAGTTAGATTAGAAAGCTGAGATGAGGATGCAGACAGGCTGCTGCTGGGGGATTTGTCTGTTTTCCAAACCAACCAGATGGAGTTTGATTCCAGAATAACAGTTTACACAGTTTCATCAAAGTTTAAAGTTATGTCAGGTCAGGCGTGCTGTAACAGATCCTCCATCCGCCCTGAATGCTTTTAAATGCTCCACACTCGCTCGAGAAACTCCCCACAATCCTTTGCAGCTGTTATTTCTGTGCGTCTCAGACTGGACCGCACCACCATTTCTCCCGAGGTGCAAACCCACACAGGTGTCCAGCTGCCTGAGACGCCGTGTCAGCGTCTGTAGTGACAAACTGTGTGCCGGCAGCCTGTGAGGCATTCCTCTGCATGACTCAGTCTGTTTCCTTTATTTTCACCAGAAATGCGAACCTCTCTATAAATACTTTAAAACAAGATTAGCTGTAAATGCGAGTACTGCTGGGAATAAATCCGTGTGTTCCTGGTTTCTGATCATAACTTTATGGACAGGCTGTCACGGTGGAGGGTGTCCGGTTCGGTGTCTTTGGTGTTCTCGTGGCTTCATCGAGCAATGACCTGCAACTTGAACATGGGCGGTTCGCTGGAATCATAATGATCTGAGACTTTCTAATCAGGAAGAGGGTGGAGTGCTCACTCTGGGTTAGGAATGAGTTGATGCACCATGTGATGGAGTTTAGGGTGGGCAATTAGGGCCAGGATAATGAGAGAGCTGAGAGAGAAGGCGGAGCTCTTGGCTGGTCGCTGCATCTTCCTGTCCTACATCTGACTGGGAGCTGTGGGTAGTGACTGAAATGAGTGGCAGAGATGAAGATGAAGGAGTAGGAGGAGGTGTTCTGGGGATCTGGGCGCCTCGTGTGTGCAGCCTCTGACAGACTGTTTCAATATGTAATTAACAGAAGCCACTTAAACTGAAGCAAACATCGAGCCCCGTCACATGGTCAGACATCCACAATAAAGTTAAAGGTACAGTGTGTAAAACTTCAGAGTGCAGTCAGTTTAATTCTGTTTCTCTCCCCTCCTAATTCAAGTGCATAAACCAAACCATGTTGACCATGTAAGACAAACACTCGATGTGTAAAGATGTCAGGCTGAATTACCCGTCGAGCACAATGCCGGAGACTTCTCTGCATCTCCTTCCATCAGGGAAACTCGACTCAACATTTACTTTGGCTTTATCGCACCGTCGCCCTCCTAGCGTTTTCGCCTCTTTGGTGAAGGGGAGACCTTCTCATGTGATAAAAACGGGAGTGATTCCTTATATCTCGAGTCTGGAGGTGCAGGCATTAATTAGATTTTGCCTGAACAGCAAACGAACGCCGTCGAGTACTGCCTTTGTCGTACTGCATGACACGAGTTTATGTTGTGTAGTTCAAGGGACATTGGAGAAAAAGAAATAAAGCTGAAGTTTTGCGAGATCTCGCAAAACTAACTCAGGATCTCGCAAAAGTTTTGGCCGCATTCTTTGGAGGTCGCCAGCTCGAAGCCGACCGGGAGGTCGAGGCACGATGTGCCAGGAGAGTGGTGCTTCCCCCGGCTGTAGTACGTCTCGACCTCCCGTTAGCTTCAAAAACGTCGGAGCACTTTTGCAAATATGTGATGTCCTGTAAACCAAGCAGATATTTGATGTTTACACAGCTACATTCATGCCTCAAAATATCTTAAAAGTTTATTTTGTGACCCAGAAAGAGTAATATTACTACTAAGTAGCTGTCGCCATTGTTGGAATTCCTATTTTGCGAGATCCGGAGTTGGTTTCCGAGATCTCGCAAAAGTTCTTAATTTTTTTCCTCCCATGTCCCTTGCGGGGCTCTGTGACTTTGCGATTCACAAAGTTACACAACACTGTGGCTTTGCTAACATCTCGTCTCATCTTTGGCCCCTCCCACCAGGATGTCCAGCTTTTACACGCACTCTGTGGCAGCACATGATAATCTCGCTCGGACGCGAGAGAGGCGACTGGTATTTTAATGGAGTCTAGCACACTGGCAGTTGTTGTATTTGACCAGCCGGACAGATGTGTAGCTGAGCCGTATCGCACTACCAGACGGTCAGCAGCTGTTTTTCACATCTTTATAACTGCTTCAGTATTTGGCAATCATCAGTGTCCCTGTATGTTCCTGTCTTGCTGGTTTTTCGAACATCAGCTGTAAAGTGAATAATTAGTGTTCTCCTATTGGCTGCATATCTAATTCCTCCTCATGCTTCAGAGCAGCAGCTGCTCTGAGCAACGTGTTTCACGTTACATGACCTTTGCCCTTTATCGGCTTGTTTCGTCTTTGCGTAATGCACGTGCAGGAATGCAGCATTGTTTGCAGGAAGTAACAATCTGCTATCATGTTCTGCGCCGGCCAGAGGGGAACGCTGCTCGTCCAATTAATAGACGGAGACCACTCCACTTCCCTCCACCTGAGCTCTGTTTCCCCGCTGCCAGCCTCATTACACTCACACTTTCTCAGCCTGGTCTCCTTTTTCCCGTCGAGTCAGACGGTGGAGCGGATTAGCGCGCTGTATCGACAGCTGTGGAAGCGCCAAGCCGATCGACTCGACGGGGGAAAGAGAACAAATGTTAAGCTGCCGATGGCGTCACGTCGACTCTTCCCCCGAGGCTTCACGCAGCATAAAAATGTCCCAGATACTGAATAATTTTATCTGATGGCGCCCTGAAATGTTTTCTTTAAATAGATGATGAAACCAGCTGTGCTGAAGATGAGCTAATTTCTTTCTTTTTTCTAGAAAAATGATGAAACTATGCGAAGGATTGATGAAACAGCTTTACTTTTCCAGCTCGCAGAGGCCTCCAGAACACAGATTTTTAAACCTAGGCCACTAAAATGTAATGAAAGTAATTTTTTATGAAGAAAACATTAATCAGTAGAATGAAAACGAAGCAAACAGACATTAATAATGGCTTTTCTTTAACTGCTGATGGTGATATGTAACGAGTCATGAGAAATGCTGGAGATTGGAGCCTTCAGATGTGTGTGAGGAGGGTGAGCACAGCTGCATCTTTTCAAGATAACGAGCCAGTCTTCAGGACTAATAACAGTAAAAATAATAATTATCATTATCAGTACACCTGGTACGAGGGTAATTTCCCAGGCAGCAGCTGAGACAGTCAGTGACATGGAGACACAGTGCATTGTGGGAATATCGTGAGGAGCTGAGCTTCTGGTTCACTGCAACAATTTGAGGATTGGGACTCTGCAGACCGTGACCTGATGGCCGAGTGTTCATTATTCTGGGCTCTTTACCCGTTTTCTGTTTTCCTTCACTTCTTCTGACAAATACAGGCTGAAGGTCCCAAAAATAAAATCCCAAGTGCTTCAGTCCAGCTTCACACAAACTCAGGGCAGGTGTAGATCCAGTAACCGCAGGCTGTCAGTCAAAGTTGGACATTTTAACACAGAGTCTGGTGGGACTGACTTGCTCTCGGAGCCAGCCTCATGTGGCCGTTAAGTGCCACGAGCTAACACGATGTGTCAGTAGGCTTCAGTGCATTTAACCGAGGCTGCACACACCACAGACACGGTCACGTTCCCAGGTTGGTGAACTTGGTTGGGAAGTTACACTGTAACACCGTGAACCACTTTGCTGTCATCTGTTAAAAGGAGTCTTCAGTCTGTGGGAATATTGGCTGAAAACAGCTAAACCTGCATTTGTGTACAAATCAGCCATTAGCAGCCTCCTCTGCTCGTGTTACTGGATTACGTTAACAAAAACCCAAAACTTAGAAGCACGTTCTGCTGAGTGAGACTCTCTGAGCTGACGTTTGTGACGTCCTCAGAGAGTGTAAGTCAAGCCGAATCTAAAATATGTGTTTCATGTCAGTGTGTTTGGATCTGACGGGGTTTTGACTCTGAGAAGCAGCAGCTTCATTACCATAATTGCTTCAGAGAGCTGAGTGTTGCAGCTGTAAGCAGCCACACTACAATAACACACACACTGTTGTTTGAACACAATAGGAAGTGTTGTTGAGACAACGTTGGTTTGGGGAAATTCTGAGACCTTGAATGCATCATTAGCAGCTCGGGACCAATCCTCAGTAGATGGTTTGTTCCTCAGTGGTGTGAAGGACTCCAAACTGCTGCAGTGAATGAGCCGTGACTGTAGGTTTTAGCTGCTCTTTGTATGTTGGCTCAGAGGTGGGTGTTCATTCCCGAACGAGTCAGACACATCAGGGACACGACACAAGTGTCAGAAACAACAAAGCTTCACCTTTACCACAATTCAAATACTGAATTTACTGAATAAGAAATGACGTGTAGATCTTTTTACTTTTTTTTTCAGCACCTAAATTTTCCTTTGCTTTTATTTT